>NC_134691.1:15596709-15896709 GCF_050947455.1 Rhinoderma darwinii | reverse complement strand
CCTCTCTCTATGAAATCACTACTGAACTGCAATCTCCATAGGCAGATATTTAATCAAGCATGTCTCTGTACGGTGAGAGTGAAGAGAAGAGGCAGAGTCATAGCTAAAATGTCTTTTACTTCATGTAAAGAATACATTTTCTGTCCAGCCTTGTATGTATATACCCTGGCCAAGGGAGTTTGGTAGACCCTGGGCACATGCCTGTCAGCCCAAATCTAGTTAAGCCTCTGAGAAAGGCAGTGCTTTCCCATTCAGATTGACTGCCAGAGGAAGCTCCGAGAGGATGGGTGGACCCTCTGTGTGACTAAGTGACAGAACAAGAAGTTCCACGTGAGAAAACATGGATGAGAATGGTAATTGTAAGACAGCTACGTTCTGTCCCAGGCAGAAGAAGTCTACAGCTGATCGGACTTGTTTTTAAGCACATCCCACAGATGATCGATCTGTTTGAGATCTGGGAAGTTTAGAGACAAGTCAACACCTTAAACTCCTTCTCATGTAACTCAAACCATTCCTGAACAATGTTTGCAGAGTGGCGGGGGCATTATCCTGCTGGAAGAGGGCACTGCCATTAGGGAATACCGCTGTCATGAAGGGGGTACTTGTCCGTAGTAATGTTTAGGTCGGTGGTACTTGTCACACCACATGAATGTCAGGACCCAAGGTTTGCCAGCAGAACATTGCCCAGAGCATCACACTGCCTGTAACGGCTTATATTTTTCCCATAATGCATCCTGGTGCCATCTCTTTCCCAGGTAAGTGACGCACACGCACCCGACCGTTCGCATGATGTAATAGAAAATGTGATTCATCAGACCAGCCGCCTTCTTCCATTACTCCATGTACAGTTCTCATGCTCATGTGTCCATTGTAGGGACTTTCGGTGGTGGACAGGGGTCAGCATGGGCACTCTGAACGGTCTGCAGCTACACAGCCCCATATACAGGAAGCTGCGATGATCTGCGTGTTATGACGCCTATCTACCATAGCCAGCAGTAACTTTTTTTTGGCAATTTGTGCTTTTGTTGGATTGAACCAGACTGGCAAATTAAAAAACGTAGACGATTTTAATCAGTGTGTATTAGAACAGACCCTGATGGTCTTAAGTAAAGCATTGCCATTTACATAGACATGTGAGAAGATCATGAGGTCAGGGGTCCAGGATCTTACTGATCTGGAGAAATGGCTGCCCCTAAAGGTATATTGTAGGTTGACCCCATTCCCAGAACTTTTAAAATATATAATAGAAAGTACTATATTAAAAAACGTTGACTGTATTCTGAAGTTAACTCATATTTATTATTGGCTAAATTGATTTGTTTGTTATGTCTTCATCAGATATACAATAATACCTTAGGACATAAAATCCAGCCTCTACAGGCCGATCACGTTATAATTGTTGACTGTCTGCCGCTATGTCCTGTTGAAAAAGGACATAATATAATTTGCTCTATTTATAAATGTATTTGAGGCTTCACAAAAAATAGACTTTACTTACAGGCTTTAATACAGTGGATAAAATGTTTCAGGGTCAGGGAAAGGGCAGTGTTAATTAATAATGGACGGTAATAATTGATCATATGAAAATATATTCTGGATGATAGATAGATAGATAGATAGATATGAGATAGAGAGATATGAGATAGATAGATAGATAGATATGACATAGATAGATAGATAGATAGATAGATAGATAGATAGATAGATAGATACAGGGGTGGGATCCGTATTTTCAACAACAGGTTCCCTGTTTTGTAGACAAAGACAAACGTGGGTGGGGGGGGGGGGCGGTCGCAGTGTATTGCGCCATGTAAAATGATTCTAATAATAAAATCAAAAACAATTACGATATTCCAAATACGCCCTATATTCAAGTGTACTTTAAATTAAGAAATTCCCTGTTCAGAATGTTTTAGAGTGGATTTTCACACTATGTATATAATATATACAACCCCAGAACCAAGCTCAGTACATATATACAGCACCAGAACAAAGCTCAGTACATATATGCAGTATATATACAGAGCATGGTTCTGGTGCTGTATATATGTACTGGGCTTTGTTCAGGTGCTGTATATATGTACGGAGCTTGGTTCTGGCACTGTATTTTTATACTGAGCTTGGTTTTGGTGCTGTATTTAAGTACTGAGCTTTGTTCTGGTACTGTTTATATGTAATGAGCTTGTTCTGGTGATGTATATATCGAATATGTAATGAGCTTTGTTCTGGTGATGTATATATGTACTGAGCTCGGTTCTGCTGCTGTATATATGTACTGAGCTTGGTTTTGGAGTTGTATGTATGTAATGAGCTTCTCTTTGGTGCTACATATGTATTGAGCCTAGTTGTTAGGATGTATATACCTCGAGAACAAAGCTTAGTGTATGTATATATATATATATATATATATATATATATATATATATATATATATATATATATATATATACATACACAGCACCAGAAACAAGCTCAGTAGTTTAACCCCTGCAATATGTTTGTACGGCATAAAACTACAGCTCCCAGTAGAGCCAAAACGATGGTAAGGATATGCTGGGAGTTGCTGTTTCACAAAAAAAAAAAAGATACACCCATCATCTCGCTGTAGATCATACAGTGACTATAGTACTGATTAGTCACAAGGAGAATAAGACTTCATGTACACGGCCATGCGCGTAATCACCACCCACAATTGCTTGCGCGGCTGGCCGCCGATGGCCTCAGTCCGCGCTCCCATACAAAGTATCATGTCCTACATGTCCTATCTTTTGCGGTACACTTCTAAGGCCCGGACACATTCCAGTAAATAAACAGGAAGTTGTCAGTGGACAATAGAAGTGAATAGGTCCGTAATTACAGTCCGCAATTACTCCGATTTAAGTTGTTCCTTTTCTCTTTTTTTTTCCATCTGGTCCAGACCTCTATAATTATGCATCCTGGCCAGGACCCATTTCTGCAGAGTTTGCCACTCAGATGTCTTCAGCTTCTCACTTTTCCAACATTTCCGCACCTATAAATGAAGAGAAAATTCTCACGGTGCCAGACTCTATGCTCGTAAATCTAATAGTATCATACACTGCACCCCTGAATGTAATAGTGTGAATATAATAGTACCATACACTGTGCCCATTAATAAAACACTGTAAAGTAATGCACCTCACACGGTGCCCCCTGTAGATAGTGCCCCTCATAGAGCCCTCTGTAGATAGTGGCGTTCCCTGTAGACAGGGCCTCCTGTGGCGTTCCCTGTAGACAGGGCCCCCTGTGGCGTTCCCTGTAGACAGGGCCCCCGGTGGCGTTCCCTGTAGACAGGGCCCCCGGTGGCGTTCCCTGTAGACAGGGCCCCCGGTGGCGTTCCCTGTAGAAAGGGCCCCCTGTGGCGTTCCCTGTAGACAGGGCCCCCTGTGGTGTTCCCTGTAGATAGGGCCCCCTGTTCTGTCCCCTGTAGTGTTCCTTGTAGATAGGGTCTCTGTAGCATTCCCTGTAGATAGTGCCCTCTGAGACATTCCCTGTACATAGAGCCCCTATATAGTTCCCTGTAGATAGGGCCCCTATTTAGTTTCCTGTACTTAGGGCCCCTATATAGTTCCCTGTAGTTAGAGCCCCCTATATAGTACCCTGTAGTTAATGCCCCTATATGGTCCCCTGTTGTTAGTGTTCCCTATATAGTCCCCTGTAGTTCGTCTTCCCTATATAGTCCCCTGTAGTTAATGCCCCTTATATAGTACCCTGTATTTAATGCCCCTATATAGTCCCCTGTAGCTAGTGTTCCCTATATAGTCCCCGGTAGCTAGTGTTCCCTATATAGTCCCCTGTAGTTAGTGTTCCCTATATACTCCCATGTCGTTAGTGTTCCCTATATAGTCCCCTGCAGTTGCTGTTCCCTATAAAGTCCCCTGTAGTTAGTGTTCCCTATATAGTCCCCTCTAGATAGTGCCCCCATACAATCCCCTGTAGTCAGTGCCCCCTATATTGTCCCCTGCAGTTAGTGTTCTCTATGTAGTCCCCTGTAGTTAGTGTTCCCTATATAGTCCCCTATAGTTAGTGTTCCCTATATTAGTCCCCTGTAGATAGTGCCCCCTATACAGTCCCCTGTAGTTAGTGCCCCCTATATCATCTCCTGTAGTTAGTGTGCCCTATATAGTCCCCTCTAGTTAGTGCTCCCTATATAGTCCACTCTAGTTAGTGCCCCCTATAGATAAAGCCTACAAAGCTGCCCACAGTAGAAGGGAAAAAAAACATTATATGCTTACCTGTCCTGTTCCCGCTCTGTCCTCCAGCGACGCCAGTCCTCCTCCAGCGGAACGACGCAAGTGCCGAATGGCGAGGCATCATGTGCCTCGCCAGGGCAGCACTAGGCAACTCAATTGTATCCACATCCTAGGGACGTGGATATAATTGAGTGCAGGGGATCCGGTTTCCATCTTCACCCGAACCGGGGCGATCCCACACATAGATAGATAGATAGATAGATAGATAGATAGATAGATAGATAGATAGAAGATAGATAGATAGATTTTTTTTCTCTTTCCGTAGTTGAGATTTTTTCGGCGTGATCGCTGCGAATACGCCGCAAAAGTCGCAACACTTGGCTTTCTGTTGCATCCCCATTGAATTCAATGGAGAAAAGCAGCAACGGAAAATCAACTAAAACGCAGCATAAATTGACATGCTGCGGAATGAAATTCCGCATCGCAGGTCAATTTATTAACGTTCATCCTGTGGTTTTGTTCCGCAGCGTGGGCATGAGATTTTGTGAATCTCATCCTCTTTGTTACATTCTGTAAATGCTGCGGAATTTCCGCACAGAATTCCGTTGCGGAGATTCCGCAGTTTTTATGCTACGTGGGAATCCGGCTTTAGGGTAGAAACACACGCGGCGTAAACACTGCAGATTTTCCACAACGGACTCATTTCTGAAAATCCGCCGCGTATTACAGTAGCATCAGTGTGGGTGAGACCCCACACAGTGGAAAAAAGCCGCAAAAGAACCAAACATAATTTGACTTGCGGTGCGGTTTCTTCAACCGCAGCATGTCAAATAATGTTGCGGAATCGCTGCTCTTCTGTTGCTAGTTTTCCCCCATTGAATTTAATGGGGTGCTTAAACTGTAGAGTATAGTGCGACATTACAGTGATTCCGCTGCAAAAAAGGAAAAAAAAAATTATACTTACCCAGATTTCCCTGCTTCTTCTCCAGTCCGGCCTCCTGGGATGACGTTTCATCCCATGTGACCTCTGCAGCCAATCACAGGCTGCAGCAGTCACATGGCCTGCAATATCATCCAAGGAGGCCGGACCACGCACAGAGGGGGGTAAGTATGAATTTTTTTTCGGCACTGCTTTCCGCAGTGGAAATTTCGCCCGTATAAACGCACCACAATATGATGCAGATTTTCGGACAGCATTCCCTGCAGTCTCCAGGGCGGATACGCTGTTCAGCTTGACGCAGCCTATCCGCCCTGAACACGGCGCATGTTTTTATGTTGTCAGACATGGATTTTACTCTCCATTATTACTAATGATAATATTTTATATGCAAACCTTTGGGAGTTTACATTCATATAATGTGTCAGCACACAATGTATAATCCATCTGATCCCACTGTCAGGCAGATTAATGTAAAATGCAGAGCGGCGTCAAATGTCTGTGTCACACAACAAGTCCGTCACCTGTTTAATGAATGAACTTCACATCTACAGTGACACAGAGCAGAAGCTTCCGTGACATGGTATCAGTGACACAAGGCTATAACCTAACAACAGCTATACAAGCAAAAAGCTTACAGGAAACCCAATAACCTGTCTGCGCCTACCCGCTGCTGCAACGACGGGACTGCAGGGTATGTATATTTTATATAGGTGGTGTAAAGTTAAAGTGCCAGTACAATAGGCCTCCATAATCTGCAGGTACAGAGGTGCATTGTTTACTGACGAGACTCACATTATATTCACAAATATATTCATAAGACTATATCTACCATATTCATGAACTGCAGCTTTAGGGTATGTGCACACACAAAATAAAAAATGTCTGAAAATATGGAGCTGTATTTAAGGGAAAACAGCTCCCCATTTTCAGACTTTTTTATTCAAAGACGCTTTTTCGCGGCGTTTTTAACGGCCGTATTTGGAGCTGTTTTTCTATAGAGTCTATGAAAAATGGCTCCAAAAATGGCTGAAGAAGTGACATGCACTTCTTTTTCGCTGCCGTTTTTTACGCGGGCATTTTTCAAAACGGCCACGTAAAAAACGCCTCGTCGGAACAGAGCGCCATTTTTCCCACTAAAATCAATGGGCAGATGTTTGGAGGCATTCTAATTCCGATTTTTCAGCTGCTTTTCGACGGTTTATGTGTACATACCCTAATACTGCCTACTGTGTACAAGAATATAACTACTATAATACGGCCCCCTATATAAAATAATATAACTACTATAATACTGCCCCTATATACAAGAATATAACTAATATAATACTGCCTCCTATATACAAGAATATAACTACTATAATACTGCCCCCTATATACAAGAATATAACTACTATAATACTGCCCCTATATACAAGAATATAACTACTATAATACTGCCACCTATATACAAGAATATAACTACTATAATACTGCCCCCTATATACAAGAATATAACTACTATAATACTGCCCCTATATACAAGAATATAACTACTATAATACTGCCACCTATATACAAGAATATAACTACTATAATACTGGCCTCTATGTACAAGAATATAACTACTATAATACTGCCCCTATATACAAGAATATAACTACTATAATACTGCCCCCTATATACAAGAATATAACTACTATAATACTGCCTACTGTGTACAAGAATATAACTACTATAATACGGCCCCCTATATACAATAATATAACTACTATAATACTGCCCCTATATACAAGAATATAACTAATATAATACTGCCTCCTATATACAAGAATATAACTACTATAATACTGCCCCTATATACAAGAATATAACTACTATAATACTGGCCTCTATGTACAAGAATATAACTACTATAATACTGCCCCTATATACAAGAATATAACTACTATAATACTTCTCCTATATACAAGACTATAACTACTATAATACTGCTCCTGTATATAAGAATATAACTACTATAATACTGCCCCTATATACAAGAATATAACTACTATAATACTGCCCCCTATCTACAAGAATATAACTACTATAATACTGCTCCTATATACAAGACTATAACTACTATAATACTGCTCCTATATACAAGAATATAACTACTATAATACTGCCCCTATATACAAGAATATAACTACTATAATACTGCCTCCTATATACAAGAATATAACTACTATAATACTGCCCCTATATACAAGACTATAACTACTATAATACTGCTCCTATATACAAGACTATAACTACTATAATACTGCCCCTATATACAAGACTATAACTACTATAATACTGCTCCTATATACAAGAATATAACTACTATAATATTGCCCCTATATACAAGAATATAACTACTATAATACTGCCACCTATATACAAGAATATAACTACTATAATACTGCCCCCTATATACAAGAATATAACTACTATAATACTGCCCCTATATACAAGAATATAACTACTATAATACTGCCACCTATATACAAGAATATAACTACTATAATACTGGCCTCTTATATACAAGAATATAACTACTATAATACTGCCCCTATATACAAGAATATAACTACTATAATACTGCCCTCTATATACAAGAATATAACTACTATAATACTGCCCCCTATATACAAGAATATAACTACTATAATACTGCCCCTATATACAAGAATATAACTACTATAATACTGCCCCTATATACAATAATATAACTACTATAATACTGCCTACTGTGTACAAGAATATAACTACTATAATACGGCCCCCTATATACAATAATATAACTACTATAATACTGCCCCTATATACAAGAATATAACTAATATAATACTGCCTCCTATATACAAGAATATAACTACTATAATACTGCCCCTATATACAAGAATATAACTACTATAATACTGGCCTCTATGTACAAGAATATAACTACTATAATACTGCCCCTATATACAAGAATATAACTACTATAATACTGCCCCTATATACAAGAATATAACTACTATAATACTGCCCCTATATAAAAGAATATAACTACTATAATACTGCCCCCTATGTACATGAATAGAACTACTATAATACTGTCCTCTATATACAAGAATATAACTACTATAATACTGCCCCCTATATACAAGAATATAACTACTATAATACTGCCCCTATATACAAGAATATAACTACTATAATACTTCTCCTATATACAAGACTATAACTACTATAATACTGCTCCTGTATATAAGAATATAACTACTATAATACTGCCCCTATATACAAGAATATAACTACTATAATACTGCCCCTATATACAAGAATATAACTACTATAATACTGCCTCTTATATACAAGAATATAACTACTATAATACTGCCCCTATATACAAGAATATAACTACTATAATACTGCCCCCTATATACAAGAATATAACTACTATAATACTGCCCCTATGTACAAGAATATAACTACTATAATACTGCCCCTATATACAAGAATATAACTACTATAATACTGCCTCTTATATACAAGAATATAACTACTATAATACTGCCCCTATATACAAGAATATAACTACTATAATACTGCCCCTATATACAAGAATATAACTACTATAATACTGCCCCTATATACAAGAATATGACTACTATAATACTAATCCCTATATACAAGAATATAACTACTATAATATTGCCCCTATATACAATAATATAACTACTATAATACTGCCCGTATATACAAGAATATAACTACTATAATACTGCCTCCTATATACAAGAATATAACTACTATAATACTGCCCCTATGTACAAGAATATAACTACTATAATACTGCCCCTATATACAAGAATATAACTACTATAATACTGCCCCTATGTACAAGAATATAACTACTATAATACTGCCCCTATATACAAGAATATAACTACTATAATACTGCCCCCTATATAAAAGAATATAACTACTATAATACTGCCCCCTATGTACATGAATAGAACTACTATAATACTGTCCTCTATATACAAGAATATAACTACTATAATACTGCCCCCTATATACAAGAATATAACTACTATAATACTGCTCCCTATATACAAGAATATAACTACTATAATATTGCCCCTATATACAAGAATATAACTACTATAATACTGCTCCTATATACAAAAATATAACTACTATAATACTGCCCCCTATGGAGAAAAATATGGACATGGAAAAGAAGGAGACATTATAGTATAAATTGGAGATTCTCAATGAAAAGGAACAAAATTTAAAAATAAATGCCACAACCTAGAGTAAATGTAATGATCTTTTTCTAGTCTCACGTCTTTGTCACAATCACCTATAAAATTGATCTCTCTCTGTAAACATAAGTAAATCGATGCTTTCTGTCACTCACATGTGCTAGGCGATCAAACCTTGCAAAGAGTTCATTTAACATTCGGACTAGTTCTTGTGCTGATAAGGTTGTGGACAGATTTGTGAATCCCTTTACATCTGCAAAAAGAATGCTGCAAAGAAAAGAAAAGAAATATTAATGACAACAAAAAACATGACCTGTAAATAACAAATATTTCCCTCCAAAATCAGAAAATAAAAATAGCAAATATCAATGTCATCCTCTTATGACAACCAAGGTGGTATTAGAGGCGTAGTCTTACCATGACCCTTTAGAAATAAAGCCGTCCTGGTCTGGATTTTGAAACCCATAATGAACAGCTGATACTGCTGAGGGAAATATAATCTGACCACTCATTTCCCGTGCAGTGCCCTCTACAGGGGAAAGACAGTATTACATGCACCTATTCTAATCCCTGGGTGGCTATACATGGCCGTGCCGAGTCCGCCAGAGCTGCTCTATGTTAGCAGCTCTTTACTTTGGTTAAAATAAATAATAGAGTAGTGTTGTGAGCAGGATCTACATGTATATGACATAGTAATACCTTCTTGCAAAAGCCCCTTTAAATCCCCCACAGATATGGTCATCTAGCTTATCCAGTCCCCTGAAAAGCAACTAGTTATGTGTTTTTACATGTCCTACCACCACATTGCATCATGACAGGTACATTTAGCATTCAGGTGCCTGGGTACCGCTATGGGAGCTGTAATGGCGGCCATTAATGTTGTCTCTTCTTCAGACATCCCCTTTAAAGTTCCCAAATTAGTTGTCACCCAGCTTCCCCAGGAGTTACACATATCCCACAACAGTATTTATTTTATGATAGGGACTTTGGTCATTTACATACCTGGGAACTGGTATGGGAACTGTAATGACAACCATTAGGTCAAGTTCACACATTGCATAAATACTGCGGCTTTTCCACAATGTATTTCATTGCGGAAAATCCCCAGCATAACACCGTCGCAGCGGAGTGGATAAGATTTGAACAAATCTCCTCCATGCGCTACGTTAATTAAATGCGTAAAACCTCTTTGACCTGCGGTGCGTTTTTTTTTAATACGCAGCATGTCAATTGTACTTGCAGAATCGCTGCTTTTTTGTTGCGGGATTTCCCATTGAATTTAATGGGAAGGTAAAACCCGCAACAAATGGCAAATGTTGCAATTTTTGTGGCGGAAATGCTGAGATTCCGTCGCAACTAAGAAAAAAGATAATCTTCTACTTATCCAGAATTCTGTGCTTCTTCGTCCAGGCTGGATGTAACTGCTGCAGCCAATCACAGGCTGTAGCGGTCACATGGGATGAACGTCACCTTAGGGCTGCAGACTGTTTTTTGTCTAGAATTCCCTGCGGCCGTCAGGGCGGATACGCTGTGTACCTTTATGCAGCGTTTACCCCTGTGTGAACATACCCTTAGTGTTGACTGTTCAAAGCTCCCACAGACGTAGTCATTCAGCTTTTCCAGGCTCCTAAACATCAATCCTGTCTATTTCTGGAGTGTTACATGTCCTACCACCATATTGCTTCAGGACAGGTACATTTGCTGTTCAGATGCCTGGGAACCGCTATGGGAACGATAATGGTGGCCATTAGTGAGAAAAAATAGATGTAAATAGGAAACAAAGAGATTTGGAGATTTGTATCTATCGGATATATTTTTTTATATTGTAGAGCACAATACAATGTGTATATATAGATAGATGTGAAGGGTAAATTATATTTACAGCGCTGACTATGGAACTATAAAACGTGGTCAAATTTATGACGTACGGTCTTTTATTTGGATTTATTTTTGTCCTTGAATTTACTAGCCGAAAAAATATTCCTGTGAACGAATATGACAAATTCAACACAATGAGAGAGCGTATAATATAAGAGGCGGCATGTAAATATTCCTACTATTTATTGCACCTCATAATAATGCTTTGTAGCTTGGGATTTATTATCTGTCATAAGCAGCGGATGCAGCACAGGAATAGTGTGGTCACTATCATTTTGACCGTCCAGCTTCACAAAACAGATCCATGTCCACTTAAGACAAATTGCAAACACTGAAGCGCATGTCGATCATTGGGTTTCTTTGTATTAAATTACCCATAAACCCCACCTGCATGTGATCTCTCCACTGTCAACTTAAAGAGGACCTGCCACCTCTCCGGACATATTTGGTTTAGTAAATACTTGTGTTCCCCATGAAATAACAATTCTAGAACATATTTTCTTAGAACTCTGCATTGTGCGGTTCCTCTGTTATTCCTCCTAAAAATGTATGAATAAATTGACAAATGGGAATTACCATTCCCCTTGTCAAAGGGGCGTGTCCCTACACAGTCTCACTCTGTCAGCACTGATTGGACAGTGTCAGACTGTGTAGGGCACACCCTAATTAGTAAAAACAAATTGTTAATTTATTCATATATTTCTAGACGGAATAACAGAGGAACGGCACAATGTAGAGTTCTAAGAAAAGATGCTCCAGAATTATTATTTCACAGGGAATATAAATATTTACTAAAACAGACATGTCCGGAGAGCGCGGAGATTGTCTTTAAAAATGGAGTGGTCTATGGAATGACCTCAAAGATCCTGCTGTGACAAGGTCTGGTAAAATGCAGAACATGGGGCAAACTGGAAGATCTTCAGGTCCTTTGGTTGGGGGTTCAAATCTGTGCATGGTCCTCTAGTTCTGTCTTTAAAGTTAATATCCATTTTCGAATGCCAATTTCCTTTTTTCATATTCATATTTAATATCTTTACAGCAGTCAGTGCTTTGTTTTTCTGATACAGAGCTTCAAATACCCTGCATTGCCATAGATTTAAAAAAAAAAAAAAAAAGAATAACATGCTGGCTACCTACAGATACCACAAGAGGGAGCTTAGTATGCAGTAAGCTCCCCCTAGTGGTGACTGCAGAAAGTCAGAATTTTATGTTTTATCTATATGTCTATGCAGGAAAATAAAGTGTCAACCTCAATAGAGATATATTAAGACATTATCAGCACAGAATGTTGTACCTAAACATGACATCATGATAAAAGGTGGAGATTCACTTTAGGGAGCATCCAAACGAAAGATATTTACGGCATATACATAGGAAATGTCATAAAGGTCTAATATGTGGTGGCCTGACCACTTAAACCCCAACCTATCGGGAGAACTGGATACCATTAACCCCCGTTTTGCAAACGGAGGCAGCTGCAAAAAAAGAAGCCGAGAAGTATATATGTTTTAATAGATCTTCAGAGGAAAATTATAAGAGAATAGAACGAACTGTAAATGCCACCTGCTGCAAAGTGAAAACAATCATCAGTGTGATATTTCTATCTCTCTGTATACACTAGCTGGAACCCTCCATGGTGTAACTGCATATTTTACTAATAGAGTGATGCGCTGTGAGATAAAGCAAATATATTCTGCACAAGTCGCACACGTGCGTATGTGTGGGTGGAATCGTTATGGAGGTCCATGTGCATCCGACATTGATCTATAGATTATGATAATTGTTGCCCTAAATACAATAAAGAATAAAATCCTCCTAAGGCCTCATTCACACGGCAGTGTTTCCCGGCCGGGTGCTGGCCGTTCATAAATCGGCCGGCACCCGGCTGCATTAGGAATAATAGACCCCTAATGGGGCTATTCACACGACCGATTTTTTGACGGCCGGAAAAACCGGCCGTCAAAAAATAGGACATGCTCTATCTTCGCCCGGGTACCCGGCCGCCCGGCTCCCATAGAAGTCTATGGGGCCGGGTAATACACGGCCATCACCGGGATGTGTCCCGAGTGATGGCCGGGTTTTCCCGAGCTTGCGCTCTATCTCCTCCTACTCACAGCGCAGAGTGCATGTGAGGAGGAGGAGTTGATGCCATTCTGACGAATGGCATCGCTGCACACTGTGTGGCAGGGCCAGGGTGTACAGCAGGTTGAAGGGAGCACTGCGCTGGCTCCCTTCCCCTGCTTGAAAAGCACCCTGGCCCGGCGACACTTTCGATGGCGCTGCTAGCAGCTGCAGCTGCTGCGGCTGCTACTACTGTAGCGACGCCACTATAGCAGAGCAGGGAGGTATCTCCCCGCTCTGCTATGTGCTAGCCGCACTTTAGCTCCTTGAAGGAGCGGAATCCCCGTGTTTTCGGTTATTCCGCTCCTGGACAGAGCGCTTGATGTCTCTGTCCATATCTGGGCAGTGACATCAGGGGAAACTCCTGAAGCGGAATCCCCGAACACATGGGCATTCCCCTTCAGGAGTTGCCGCTGATGTCACTGTCCGGATCTGCCCGGCCCGGCACGGATGCAAAACTTAATGCAAACCGGCCGGGCAAAATGGCCGATTTTACCGGCCGACACTCGGGCTCGGGAACGACCCGGTCGTGTGAATCCCGCCTAAATCAACCCAATGAACTTGTCACTTCAGGACTTTGTGTGGCCGAATTGATATATATTCTGCTATCAATATAATTTAAAGGGACAGTACAGCTCAAAATGATTAAGAAATAAATGAGGAAAAAGAAAAAAAGGGCCAACACTTATCTGTCAGACTTTCTGCACAAAAAACCCCCCAAAAAACAGGGGTCCATCTCCTATTAAACCCTTCTGTTTTGGCTTGGGACTAATTAAGGGTGGGGATTGGTTAAAATGGCAGAGTTTAGTTTGTTTGGTGTCCAACGGTAGACAGAGTAGTGGTCTCTCAACCAGAGATTGGTTGATCTGGGATCTGTTTACAGGGGGAGACAAATTGCATGCTTTCTACAACACATATAGATGGGTTGTATATTTGTTTCAGGGTCTGGTCTGACCCCTTCTGGCTACATTATAGATCAAGAGAGCAAAATCAGTATTTAATAGAGAAGGAAACAGATCTCCCATTCACTATGAAGCGTGCATGTCTGTGCTGGGGATCGAGATGAGACCCTCATCCTCAGGAATGGTGGAGTCTTAGTGGTCAGACCAGAAAATTGTGTCATATCCAATCAAAAAGCCATATATATTTGTAGCAGAAGAGCCTAATTAAAGCGTTTTTTTGCTCTGGATAATGCCTACTTGTTAGCAGAGTCCCTTGACAATAAGCAGATCACAGTGATCAGCTGTAATCTGTAGGTGAACGATTTCCCTGCAGCGCCACCACAGGAGAAATTAAGCATTACACAGTTCTCAATCATATCAATGGGTTATTTGTGTAATACAGGACAGGACAGGTCCTCCAGAGCAAGAGACGCGCTTCGTCACCGCTCTCTACTACGGCCAAAATATGAGGATCCTGAACAGAGGACCCCCCCTATATCACCTCAGAATTCTCTATTAGGATATATGAAAATGTGTTTCACTTGCCACTAGGGTCTATTTCTTATGGAATGTGTAATGATGGGGGTAGGGAAACAGACAAGTGAGCCCTAATCTACCCGCCACTCAGTCCCTGCCTACTTCGAACGACCCGCCCTAGGCGACGGGGTACAACTGGGTGACGGTCCCTACGCTCAGTAAGTGCACGACAGACAAACAGACAAGGGTACACAAAGCTAAGGGAAATGGGGCAGTTGCCCATGGCAACACCGTGAGCAACAAGAGTGGTGAACGAGCCGAGTCAAACCAGGAGTGTACGAGGTACCAAACGCAGAGCAGGAGGGTAGTGAACAAGCCGAGTCAAACCAGGAGTGTACGAGGTACCAAACGCAGAGCAGGAGAGTAGTCAGTAAGCCAGGGTCAATATGAAGCAGGGTCAAATAGTTCAGAAGCTGCAGCAGGGCCAGGAAACCAAACGAGAAGAATCACAAGCAAGGAGGAACAGGAAAGGCAGGTATAAATAGACAGAGGGCGGGAGCTAGCTCCGACTGGCCAGGCTGTGATAGGCTCTCCCACTCCTAAGCCTGCCATCCTGAGTGGTGGAAGATGGAGTCAGTCTCACAGACATAGAAGCAGGTGCAGACTGATTACCTATGGGCGTTGACACAGAAGCTGTGCCTGGCAGATCCTTTACAGAATGATTCAGTAATAACCTATTAGATCTTATCGATGGTCTGTTTTGTACAATGATAACAACAAAGATTACAATGTAATAAAAGTGGACGTGGACATGTTCTTTATAGATGGAGGATGGTCCACAGAATCAGCTCCTCTGGTGGACCTGAGGAACCCCAGCCCATCACTGCTCCAAGGCATGTGGAGGTGGCATGCTTCATCGGATACAATATTATGGAGGTATTCTCTAGAATAATTGCATCTAGGGGAGATTATTACCATATTACGGTACCCAATGGAGGCACTATATGGCGGCACGCAGTCAACTTAATGGATAACATAAATTCTGGCTCAGCTCGGAGTCCTGAAGAGTTAATGAAATCTGAGGCATTAATATTTAAAAATAGACTTGTTATTTCATGTTTCTTTTCAATAACTGTAAGAAGAAAAAGACACAATCCTTTCCATCCCCATCTGTTTCGGCAGCAGCCAGGAGGACATAAAAATAGTCTGTTTTCAAAAGGAGCGGATTTAACTGTAAAATCAAGAAGATTATCCGACCGCAACGTATATAATACTCATAATACAGCTTTATGGGGTAGCTTTCAAAGCAATCTGTCCCTATACATCCTTCCAACAGACCAAAATCCTGCTGAACAAAGCTCCCTGGAATAATTTATATACCTGTCCTGTACAATAATCCTCAAATAAAGACATAACAGAGGCAGAAGAGCTGAGTTTGTCATTCAGCACAGCTCATTGCGTTATCAGTTGTTTTTCATAAGACTACAGATACATTTACTGCATTATCCAGAGGATAGGTGATCAATGTTAGATCCCTGGGATCTCCACCAATCACAAATACAGGGGTCCGAAGTCACAAGCACAACCGCGGTGAGGAGAAGTGGCGATCAAGCTCCATACTATTCTACGGGAGTTACGAAAACAGTTCAGCGCTCTGACACACTTTTTACGGTAGCTCCCATAGCGTTTGTACGGATCAGTTCCACACAAACCCCCTCTTCACCACGTCATGCTGGTGAGGAGGAAAGTGGAACTCAGGACCCCCGTAATGTGAGGGTCCCATCTGTGAGGGACCCCCAGTGGTCTAACATTTATAACCTATTCTGTCAGTAGATGATAAATGTTGATTGTAGGAAAACCGGTTTAAGTTATAGTGCACAAAAGTTCAATGACAAATTCAGCTCTGCTAAGTTTGGAGAAGACACAAGTCCATCTAGTTCAACCAAGACAAAACAATTCCCTATGAGGTAGGTGGCAATTGTCCATGTGTATGGTGTAAAAATTGTTCCAACTATGGATCCCTTAAAAATTTAAATCATTGAATGAAATAACCAAAATTTCAATGGGCCAAGAAAAAAAAAGTTAAAAAACTTAGATTTCGAGGTTAACGTCAAGACTATATGACTAGTGTCCTGATCTCTCTTTGGGTCTTCAGTCTTATCCTTCATATCTTCTGACCATATTGGTCCTCTACAATGAGTTGGACTTTCTCATAGTATGTTTAGAATAAGAACCTTCATTCTGATCATCTGTTCTTCAAGGGAAGGCTCCACTTGTTTGTTTTCCCTAATTCTAAAAAATCTTCACTAATGCCAAAGTTAAAATGTGTCGATTTTTTTTCTGTCCTTCTTCCCTATTGTCTGAGTTTCTTAGGCTGGACATACCGTCTCTTCATCTTGATAAACACAGTCAAAATAGAAATTTTATTTTTGGGCATGATAAGTTTCCCAAACCTTTCTTCTCCAAAAAGTTTTCTTTCTATCTCCCAATCTCACAGCTATCTGGATGCAATTGCATCAATCCTGGCACCAAATACACACAGTTTGATGCTTTCTTAAAGCCCATGTCCTAAAACATGTAAAAAAACAAAAAAAAAAAACACTTAAAGGGATTGTCTCATGAAAACAATCCCCGTCCATATACCCTTTTAGGGTATATGGCCATCATAGAGGGGGTCCCCTGCTCTATGAGACAGAACAGAAAGCCGCTCTTAATGAGCGGCTCCTGTTCCGGCGGACTCAAGCTATCCTTAGATTGACAGATATATTTTTTTTCTGAATGGCCACCATGCCTGGCTTGCCGAATCTTCCCCCCAAAAAAAATCAGCTGTTTGCCGGGATCAGAACCCGGGCCAATCAGCTGATCGCCCTGGAGAAGGCAGTCTAAAAGGGGTATTCTATGAAGAGACAACCCATTTAGAGGGTACCTATCATTTTGAAAATTAGTTCAATCTGTGGGTAATATGTAATAGAGGAGCTGGAGATGAGCAGATTGATATATATCTTTATGGGAAAAGACTTAGTATAACTTCTAATTTGTAGATCTAAATCCCTGCTCTCCATGATATTAGGAGGCCCGCCTCAATGTTTGACAGCCTAACGAGTATAAACATGCATGCAGAGACAGCTGTCAATCACTGAAAAGGACCGCCCACTGGACTCCTAAACCCAGAGTGAGCAGGGATATAGATCTATAAATTACAAGTTATACATAGTTTGTTCCCACAAAAATCAATCAATCTGCTCAGCTCCAGCCACCCTATAACATGCTGCCGGCAGATGAGCATAGCTACATGACAGCAACATCTGATACCTTGACTGTCAATGTCTGATGGGGCTGTCTGCATCATGATCTCAAGGTTCCTGAGGTTGGGTTTTGAGACATGACGTAATATTTGGGAATAGATTATATATGCACAGTGGAGTACCTAGGATGTTCTTAAAGTGGACCTGTCCCCTCTCCTGACATGTCTGTTTTAGTAAATAATTGTATTCCCCATGAAATAACAATTCTGGAACATATTTTCCTAGAACTCTGTGTTGCACCGTTCCTCTGATATTCCTCCTAGAAATTTATGAATAAATTGAAAACTGGGTGTTACCTTTCCGCTTGTCAAAGAGGCGTGTCCCCACACAGTCTCACTCTGTCAGCACTGATTGGACAGTGTCAGTCTGTGTAGGGACACACCCACAACTGGTAACACCCAGTTGTCAATTTATTCATACATTTATAGGAGGAATAAAAGAGGAACTGCACAACATAGACTTCTAAGAAAATATGCCCTAGAAATGTTATTTCATAGAGAATACAATTATTTACTAAAATACATATGGCAGGACATATGGCAGGACGGAGGACAGGTCTTCTTTAAGGGTGGTTGACTTAAACTGGTCATACTTTGGAGTATGAAACCTGGAAAGTGAATGCAATTATTTTATTTTCTACAACCCCCACTAAAGGATCATTTAAAAAATTTTTTTAGACGTCATAACCTATGACCTAAAAACATGATAAACTCATTTTAAAGAACGACTATTTATAGGCATGCTGCCTGACGCACATGAAATAGAAAATCTTACAATTTCCAATCAACCAATGTACAGTATATATGGTGATGTAAGGTGGTACCACTAGTCATTGAGGAGATCCATGACCATATACATCCAGTACAGCAGAGACTTATCTAGAGGACTACTCTTACCTGACATTTTCATAGCGATGGATATAAATCTTGTGAAACTGGTGCTGCAGATGCTCATCTTCTACATTGGTCATGTCGTTGATCATTTCAAGTACAACAAATCGAGGTAATACAGAGAGGACAAGCCTTTCCTGCAAAACAGGAGAACAAAAATATCAAAATCAGATCTAATCACTCCACTACCTATCCGGACCCATTTATCCTTCTTATCTCTTCTGTCCCCATTGCCCATTTGTTCTCAAAAACAGACAGAGAGTAGGAAATGAAAAAAAAAAAAACACTAGCGGACCTGGTGCTATTAATTCTATAACAAGTAAAAAAACACAAGTATGTTTTTAAAAAAATATTGTTATTATAAGCATATCATCCCAATCATCATCATCAGTGGGTCTATGGTAATTTCAACATGGAGATAATCCTAAATATTAATAATCTTACAATGGTTAAAAATACCACTGGACTACAAATTTATAATAGCTTTCTCTGCAGCCGCCAGACCTGCTGCTTGGACATGTGAATGTCTATTGTAGCTTTCCTTGGTCTTTATAACTATGGTAAGAGGGATTTTCCATCTCATTGATTATACACTGCATTGAATTTGAGCATACTGACTTCAGGGAAAGCTTGAAAAGCCATTCTCAAAGCCTTCATACTGAAATAAATGGGCCATTTTGGCTTAATGGCCAATTCCGATAACAACCAGTAAATTTAATGTTAGTCCTTTTGACATTGTTTCACCTAAAATTATTGAGAACATTTAGTGCCTGGTGAAAGCCTCTTAAGAGGCATCACCATGAAAAACAACGGGGGGGGGGGATTTTTTTAAATTGGCGTTTCATACGCCAGTCTTAATAATAGGAGCGCTGGAGTAAAATGTATTTCTTTTATTAAGTGGTGCAAAGTGCTTAATACATTAGGCTCCTCTCTGGCTCTCCGTGTGCCAGAAAGGGAAATGTAGACTAGGTACGAGCTGGCATAGACTTCCATAAACTATAGTAAATGTGTTAGACCAATGGTGGCTCTGCCGCTTTCACGAAGCCCCATCCACTTTTTTAAAGTGGCAGTGGCGGCGTAAAACATGTACCATAGTTTGCAATTTTTTTACACCATAATACTGGCATATAGACATTGATAAATTCCCCCAATGTCTTTTATTTTTTAGAATTTTAAAGAGGACCTGTCACCTCTCCTGACATTTCTGTTTTAGTAAATAATTGTATTTTCCAAAAAATGTAAATTCTGGAACATAATTTCTTAGAACTCTGCATTGTAAAATTCCTCTATTATTCCTCCTAAAAATGTATGAATAAATTGACCACTGAGTGTTACCAGTTGGGGGTGTGTACCTACACAGACTAACACCGTCCAATCAGTGCTGACAGAGTGAGACTGTGTAGGTACACACCTCTTTTACAAGGGGAATGGTTACACCCAGTTGTCAGTTTATTCATAAATTTCTAGGAGGAATAACAGAGGAACGGCACAATGTAGAGTTCTAAGAAAAGATGCTCCAGAATTGTTATTTTATGGGAAAAACAAGTATTTACTAAAACAGACAAGTCAGGAGAGGAGACAGGTACTTTTTAAGTATTGGCTTCTGTTGCATAGATGGCTGTTGAGTATTATACTGTGCAAGATAAATCTTTAGTAGAATTTAAACATTCTTCTTTTCCTTACTTTTCAACAGAGATTTGCTACTACCGTCCCATAAGTCACATCAAAAGTACAACTTTATACAACTATCAAGCCCGAAATAGAAGAGATGAAGAGACGTGGCGCCGTGGAAAGGTAAGTATACGGCGGCTGGGAGCGGCGGCCGTTACACTCTGTATCACATGAAAAGAAAGCTCCATAAAGAGATATTATAAAATTATTAAGCACTGAATTTTGGATCTATTAACAGAAAAACATTAAAAGTTAAGTAGATGTGGATCCACTGGGCTTCTATACATACCTTGCAATTCTTCTATCAAGATATCTTGCCCCATCCACTCATATGTCCAGGATTATATTATGGACACTCTAAAATACACACACAATGTATTATAGCATCACACCAGTCTCGGTCTACAGTGTTGTGTACAATCTTAATTTCCCCGTCTGAGGCCCCATGCACACGACCATAAAACCGCAGACCGGTTTTACGGACCCATTCGGTTCTATTGGCCGCGGACACCTTTCCGTATCACTAGGGATGAGTGTTCGTGCCGTAGAACTGTGCCGGGAATTATGGAGCATGTCCTATTTTTCGAATATGCAGGCGGCCGTCTGCGGCTGGCAACCGATTGCGGGCTGTGATTACGGGCACGGCTTTCTGTATGGGGCTTAAGGCCCCATGCACACGACCGTATTTTCATTTATCAGTAAATACTGTCCGTAAATACGGTCCGTATTGCATCTGTATTCGATCCGTATATATGGATCGGTAAAAAAGAGGGAGGTTGCAAATTATGTCATCAACATGTTGTCTAGCATAAATGAATAGAAGATATCAAGGCATTCACCGGACTTGCAACAAAATATATTTATTCAAAGATCTTGGTCAGGATGTGGAATTAGCCTACGGCCGTTTCACGTGCGTACACGCTTTCTCAAGGCCCTGTTGCCTAGCAATGCTTCCGTAAATACAGACGGTTTACGGATGCACATCCGTAGCCGTCCGTATTTACGGAAGCGCCCATAGGCTTCTATGGGAGAATCCGTGCCGTAATTATGGACAAGAACAGGACAGGTCATTTTTTTCAGCACGGACACCCATCAGTAAAAATACTGAAAGGTGTCCGTGGCCAATAGAAATGTATGGGTCCGTAATTACGGTCAGCAATTACAGATGAAAAATACTGTCGTGTGCATGGAGCCTAAGACACATTAAAGATCGTTTTTCCAATAAAGACTTTTTAGGTGGGTCCCGCCTCTGGGACCCCACTTATCGGGAGAATGAGGGTCCTGTTCTGCTAGAGGCGGCACATCTAGGCAGAGATCGAATGGAGAGGTGACCACGCGTGTACATGACTCTCTTCATTCAAGTTTATGAAAGTTAGACCCCCACCTGTCAGACATTTATGACACATTCTGCGGTTATGTAATAAATGTCAATGGTGGAAAAACCCCTTTAACAAATCATTGTCAATTTTATAGAAAACCAATAACCATAAAAAAAATTTGGAGCATGTAAAAAAAAAACTTGGAGTCCTCAGTACTCATGCGAACACAAGAAGAAAATATATTCACTCCAAGACAGCACTGCTTACCCGTGAACCACAGTGCTGCCCCTATCCATTTACCTAGAGTTACCCTAGAAATATGGATTTCGGACCATATAAACCAAACCAAATAAACATACAATAGAACCTACAAAAACACTCTAGGTCCTTGGCCACATTTGAATGGATACCTCAACTTCGAAGACAATGTTGGTAGCCATGTATTGCCCAAAAAGGGAACTCAAGTTTTCTATATATTCTGTAGTGTCATAGCAGTTGTCTCTAACCTTTAGCTCAGGGTGTTGTTGTTTTGCAACAGCTGGAGAGCCATTGGTTGAGGAGCTAGGGCATATGTATCATAGAGACAGCCCATGAGGAGCCCAAGACAGGTTGGCTGTGCAGTAATATCCTCTCCATAGGATGTACAACATTAGCAATATTGGGACAAACGAGCACCAAGTCCTCCTGTCCGAGGTGGTTAGGGGGGCAGTGGTTTTAACCAGCACAAGAAGGGGCTCAATTAAAATTTTTGCTAAGGGACCTATTTACTAATATGTACGCTCCTGCATTATAGCGAAGTTCCACTCCAAGACATACTGAGTCCCAACATACAGATCCACAAATTCCATGACCACCGCAAAAATATTTTTTCGATTAACTGTCTTAATTCTGGGACGGTTACAAAGCCAATTTTCCCCGATCAATGGATTTTGGCCGTGACATGGAAAAACATAAAGCACGGGCTATAACTCCTCGTCGTAAAACACCACAAGCTTTTGTGCTCTGCTGTTCTACAGTCGCTCAGCCATTCAATTAAAGGCAGTGGAATGATCGTCTTTATATTTCCTGGGGGGGGAAATGTATGACCCTTGATGTTCCAGCAGTAAATCACTAAGTGAGTAGCATCCCATTTATACTTTGCAAATGGAATAACGTCACTGCGGTGTTAGGCGATGGCAGGATAATAGGCTCCTGTGATGACAATAAAAATCCCCGGTTTCATTGCAGCTTCACATTGCAGCAGGAGACCATTATATTGTTATATTGTGACATTACGCCTAATGTGTGATTCATTACCTTGAATTAACTGCTGAATAATGGTCGCTAAGAGCGCTGGCCTGAGTGCACACAGAAATGTGCTCGTGAAGAGGTGGAGATTTTTGTTTTAATTAAGAGTTTTCGCCAAATTTTTTAAGTCACATTAAATTAGCGTCTAAGCGACGCCTATAAAAAATATTCAAATCCCATTCCCAAATCCCATTCTCCCCTTCCCCCAAATCCTCCAAAACCTTTCCTTGTTTTATTATTTATTGCTTCCTTGTTGTTTTTTGGTTCTGGTCTTCACTACTGGGGAACACGAGGTCGCTAGAAGTCTCCCCTGGTGATGGCCAATGTAAAGAGACATAGTACAAAATCAATAGACAGTATATGGAGTCAGGTATTGTAAAGATCAGGGAAAGCGACAAACAGGCACTCATGGTTGGTTGAGCAAAAGGTCAGAGCAGGCGGCAAAAGTTTGTCACAGGTCACCAACAAGAGGTCAGGATAGGCGGCAGGCAATTTGTACAGGAAAAAGAGGCCTTTTTATACCCTGGAAATACTGGGCTGATAGAACGTGGGGCAGAAGGTGAGCATCGGCAGCATGGGAGGCTGCCAGTAGTAGAGATCAGGGAGAGGAGTGGCGTGGCCCAGAAGTCACCGGGACCTAGTAAGTAATGGCGATGGGGAGCCATGGCCATTATAAGATATATGATCCTGTACAGGGCTTCTACTATCCACAATCACAGCAACTCTACCAAGAAAGTAATAAGGGCAGAAGTCTTGCCACTCTATTCTCCGACAATGGATGGGAAAAACATGGTGCCATCACGAACTGGGCCCTACTGTCCACATTCCAAAAGCTGGCACCAAGAAAAACTGACAGTTCCCCTTTGATAGAATATTTATTTATTTTGCTTACGAATACATATTGTTTTAGGCTCTGTTCACATTAGCGGCATGACTTCTGTTCTGATAGATTTGTTGTCCAACAGAATCAAAGGGTCACCATTATTGACTTTAATCGGGTTGAGGTTTTGTCAGGATTCTGTCAATTTGACGACAAGAATAGTTCTACACTCGGCCACTGGCAGAGGCACAGGACGCAGATGTGAAGCCTTATAGCTGCAAAAACCCAACCTCTTAAAGGGGTTTTCCACGACCAGACAACTGATGACCTATCCACGGGATAGGTCAACAGTATATGATCGGTGCGAGTCCGACACCCAGACCCCATACCGATTAGCAGCTCTGGCTGCCTCCGGGCGCCGGATGTTTTGAACGGCATGCACTAGTTGGAGCCGGAAGCAAATGGGGCCGACCACTGCATAGCGGCCATTCTGCAGAACTGTAGCCCTGCTCCTATTCACCGCTATTCCGCTTGCGGCTCCAACTACTGCATACCGTTCAAAACATCCGGCACCCGGAGGTAGCCGGAGCGGCTGATCAGTGCTAGGTTTGGGTGTCGGACCTGCACCGATTATATACTGATGACCTATCTGGTGGAAAACCACTTTTTTGTTTTTGTTTTTGCACCTTCGTAGTTCAGTGGTCATAACTTTGTTTCTTTTTAAGGTTTCATAGCTATTTCAGGCGCTGTCTATTGTCCAATTTTTGCTATAACCTACTTATGCGGGTCATTATGAGTACTGAAATACCTTATATCTATAGGTTTTTGACTGTTTATCGACTTTTATGTAATAAAAATTATGTTTAAAAAAATCAGGTTTATTGTTTTTTTTACATTTGTGTCATTACTTTTGGTAATTCAAAACTTCATTTAATTATTTTTAACATTTTTTTTGTCCCATTTTTTGTAAAACTGTCTAAAGCCTGGTTCATATCTGCGTTGGAGGTCCCGTTAGGTAAAACCTTGAATGCCCTGATGGAGACCCAATGGAACCCATTATAGTCAATGGGTTATGTCCGGCGCCGATGGTGTCCATTGTACAACAGAACTGGCGTTTCCGTTATTTTCATTGTTCTGCTCCACTGACAGAGCAGAACAACGGAAATACAGACGCAGATGTGAACGAGGGCCTATGTCTATATGATAGAACATTATTGCCATGTGCAGGTAACACGCACCATACTGGACAGCCCCTTGGGTAGGGTTGCCACATTTTCCACCCCAAAATACCAGCCCGGTTCAGGGTGTATTTACACGTGTGTGTCTGTGTGTTGATTTTGCTTCATTTTTACGCAATTCGTCTCTGGATCTCCCACCGGTGCCAATCTGACACTTGACCTAGTCCTGACTCTCTTCACGTTTCTAGGGCTGAACGAGCTTGGCAAAGGAGTAGTATCCAATCCACATAAGATGTTTCTGTCTTAGGCTATATTCAGACGGACGTGTGCGAAGTCAGTGGTGAAAAACGGCCGTTTCGCACCCGTGTGGGACCCCATTTTCACAGATCCCTCATAGATTTGAGTCTATTGGGGGATTCGTGAAAACGATAGGACATGTCCTATTTTTTCACGGGAGCTTCACACGGTCCGTTAAAACAACGGCCATGTGAACAGCCCCATAGAAATACATGCAGCAATATGACGGCCGTTAAAAAAAATGGCCCTCACACGGACTATTTATACGTTCATCTGAATAAGCTCTTATTATGCAAAAATACTGGCACTTGCTATTGTCGATAACATTTTTTACTCCTACCGGTCTCCTAGGGTAAATACTGATAGGGCGGGTGGATTACTGGTCCGTTGGGAACCCTGCCAGTATAAGACCATTAGCCTAGCGATCACAATGGCGGGGCTGCCAGGGTAGCGACAAAGGGAGCCCAGGATGGTAAATGGTAAAAACTGCCGGGATCGAAGCCACCATCCCGCTGGCGCCCGCAGTTGTGCCCGCACGATCACTGTCACATATAAAAGCGGGATATCAGTGCATATGTGAACGGATTGTTTTTTAGAAATGAACTGGTATACAGTATGTGAGCTGTCAGGATGCTGCCGGCACCAATGACACGGGATGTGAGTGCAGCGAAGGTGACCTCTACTACCAGCGATATCACAATCCCGTATCTCTATCAAACACTGACAATGTGACTTGACAGATGCTCGGGAGACTGGCACCGGCACCCAGCGTGCTACCAGTTACTTCCATGGAACTCACTCATGTCTGGGAACAGAATTTTTGGGAAAATGTGATTGAAATGGACACTTCCCTCTCATCCAGTTTTATTTTGGCAGCATTCCTCCGTGCGGTCTATAAATGCCATCACCATGGCAATCCCAGGAGACGAGTCTCCATAGAAACACCTGTAATCTAGATGGGGTTTACCGGCGCACACAACTCCCTCTTGTTGGCACGGCAGTTTCCAAGATTTATTGTAATCAAAATGCAGAAGCAAAGAGATTAATATGACTTTAGTCTTGGCAACGGAGTTTCGTTTCTATGGGTACTGCTCCTCCGAAATGTACATCTATGGTGCAACATGCCATGATATATAGAAGTCAAGCCGTGGCCATATATCCAGGACGTGTAGAGACCACAGGGGAAGACTAGACAAGCACAATGCTGCAGCCCAAGCACTTTATTTAATGGGGTCTTCTGATTTTATGTTAATTAAGTTTAATAAAAGCATAATAGAAAAGTCCTCAACTTTCAATAAAGTTAAAAAAATTAATTCTTCACTGTTTTCAAGATTTCTCCTTGCTGTAAGTAAATGGGAATAGGGTTTAGAAGACCCTACAGACCTACGACTTCTCACAGCTGAGAATGTACAGTAATTGTATCTTTTCTAGGTGCTCATCTGCAAGGTAAACACATCAGCATCACAAATCTTTTTCTGGTCCTGAGAGTTTGCTACAATGTATTAGCGCAGATAAAATACACAAGCCTGAAATGCAGGCTGTTACATTCAGAAGAGATTGTCTAGACTCGAGACAGTTGTAGCAAACTCTCAGCTGTGAGAAGTATTAGGTAAGCACAGATTTTTCAGTCTCTGGAATCTGGATGTCCACAAGAATGTTTCTGTTCACTGGCAGCAAGAAAAATTATTGGATAATTTGAATTAAAGCACAACATTTACTGTATATAGAGGCAGTATTATAGTAGTTACATTTTTGTATATAGAGGCAGTATTATAGGCGTTATATTCTTGTATATAGGGGGCAGTATTATAGTAGTTATATTCTTGTACATAGGGGGCAGTATTATAGTAGTTATATTCTTGTATATAGGAGCAGTATTATAGTAGTTATATTTTTGTATATAGGGGGCAGTATTATAGTAGTTATATTCTTGTATATAGGGGCAGTATTATAGTAGTTATATTCTTGTATATAGGAGCAGTATTACAGTAGTTATATTCTTGTACATAGGGGGCAGTATTATAGTAGTTATATTCTTGTATATAGGGGCAGTATTATAGTAGTTATATTCTTGTATATAGGGGCAGTATTATAGTAGTTATATTCTTGTATATAGGAGCAGTATTATAGTAGTTATATTCTTGTATATAGAGGCAGTATTATAGTAGATATATTCTTGTATATAGGAGGCAGTGTTATAGTAGTTATATTCTTGTATATAGGGGCAGTATTATAGTAGTTATATTCTTGTATATAGGGGCAGTATTATAGTAGTTATATTCTTGTATATAGGGGGCAGTATTATAGTAGTTATATTCTTGTACATAGGGGACAGTATTATAGTAGTTATATTCTTGTATATAGGAGCAGTATTATAGTAGTTATATTCTTGTATATAAAAGGCAGTGTTATAGTAGTTATATTCTTGTATATAGGGGCAGTATTATAGTAGTTATATTCTTGTATATAGGAGGCAGTATTATAGTAGTTATATTCTTGTATATAGGGGGCAGTATTATAGTAGTTATATTCTTGTATATAGGGAGCAGTATTATAGTAGTTATATTCTTGTATATAGGAGGCAGTATTATAGTAGTTATATTCTTGTATATAGGAGGCAGTATTATAGTAGTTATATTCTTGTATATAGGGAGCAGTATTATAGTAGTTATATTCTTGTATATAGTGGGCAGTATTATAGTACTTATATTCTTGAACATAGGAGGCAGTATTATAGTAGTTATATTCTTGTATATAGGAGCAGTATTATAGTAGTTATATTCTTGTATATAGGGGCAGTATTATAGTAGTTATATTCTTGTACATAGGGGGCAGTATTATAGTAGTTATATTCTTGTATATAGGGGTAGAATTATAGTAGTTATATTCTTGTATATAGAAGGCAGTATTATAGTAGTTATAGTCTTGTACATAGGGGGCAGTATTATAGTAGTTATATTCTTGTATATAGGGGCAGTATTATAGTAGTTATATTCTTGTATATAGGGGCAGTATTATAGTCGTTATATTCTTGTATATAGGAGGTGATTTTTATTAGTAAAAAACAAACAAATATAACATTCCATCTAAATTTCCAAAGCAAATGATCATTTAACAGAACTCATACATGACGATGAAAAATAAACTAGAAAATAACTTTAACTTAACAAGAGTCCATTGTTGTTAAAAAGGAAGGAGGGAGAAAAACCAACAACAAGTTTGCATTATACAGAGAACTAGCATTATTCCATATATACATTCCTCCATAATGCTGTGTTTTTCTCATTTTTCCTAATTTCTAGGGATTTGATCCACCTTAGTTCTGACATGATCAGGTTTACGGCTGACATATGGTGAAATGGCACTGGTAATATTTGACTACATTAATTATCAAATACAAGGTCCCCCGGTCAATGTTATTTACATTAGCTGGTACTCCATAAATAATTTCTGGGTATTTTAGAGACTGCAATCTTGGGATTTTTAACTTGCAGGATATTTCTTGCCATATATTTTGTCCTCCCCAGCACTCGGTTATAAAATGCTCCATTGTCTCCTCCTGTTGACAACCCAAGGGACACTTCCGATCTGACACACTCAAATATTTTAGATTCCCTTTAACATAAAGTTTCCCATGCAGTGACAGCCATGCAATGTCAAAAAGTTTACCCGGGAGTCTCGCTCCATTGAGAAACCTCAGACTCTCCTGTAAGGTTGCAGTTGTGCAATCTTTAAGTGCCGGCTGTAAAGAAAAGAAAGTCCTACATACAGTGAAATATAGATCTCTCCTGGTCTTACTCTCAATATAGGACTTGTCTATTCCTCATCTCTTCAGACATCTAAGACCATAATCCAGATACTGGGGAAGGAAGTCTCGTGTCAATCGCCCCCTTTTGAGACTGCCGCCCCGTATCCAAGACTCTGCAAAAGGCAATATCCAATCCCTGATACTGTTTATCCACAGGGCACTGTTATTTACATCTAGGTTGCCAAAATTTGTTTTAAGAATCAGGGAGTCAAAGAAAACCCTTGGATTCAACATACTCAACCCACCCTCTCTCCTCTGTAGGTAAGTAATCCCTCTTTTTACTGGGTTCAACCTGTTCCCCCAAAAAAGTTGGAAGAACAGGCTAAAAAGCCTAGCGGAGAAAGATTCTGGCAAAGGAAAAATGACAGAAACATACAAGAAGACGGGGACCAGGTAAGTCTTCAACATTTTAACCCTCTCACTATAGGTCAGCCTCCAGTTTCTCCATCCCTGAACCTTTGCATTTCCGGCTTCCAATTTCTGCTCCCAATTTAGTTTGGCATTATCATCCCTCCCAAATTTAATTCCCAGAATCTTAATATCGGTGGAGGCTTTCGCAAATTGTGGCAGATCAAAGTCTGGATCACTGTGTAATACCCAGAAAGCTTCACTCTTCTCAAGGTTGACCAGAGACCCAGAGGCCTCAGAGTAGCTTCTGATGGCTGCAGACAACATCTGCACCTCACTAGGCTCAGATATCACTACCGTCACATCATCCGCGTAGGCGACAACACTCAGGGATGAGCAAAGCGGGATCGGTACGCCTTGAAAATCACACTGCTGCAGTAACCGCAGAAATGGGTCTATGGCAAAAACATACAGAAGTGGACTCAACGGGCAACCCTGTCTCACCCCCGCCTCAACCCCGAAAGTGTCGCCCTGCCAGCCATTGATCAAAGGAAAGCTCTCTGCCTCACAATACAAAGTTTTCAGCCAATCAATAAATTGTCCCGGAACACCGTACTTTAACAAAGTGGCCCATAGATAATCATGATCTACTCTGTCGAAGGCTTTAGCCTGGTCTAGAGCAACAACATATCTCCCACACCCAAGAGTTTTACATCTCTCAATCATTTCCCTGATGGAGATAACGGCCCCAGAGATGTTCCGCCCTTTTACTGTGCCGAACTGGGAGCCTGCCAACAGTGCTGGGGACACACAGACCAATCTAGAAAACAGAATTTTTGCCAAAATCTTTCTGTCAAAATTCAAGAGGGCAATTGGCCTCCAGTTCTTGATGTCACCAGGGTCTTTACCCTTAGACAGCAAAATCAACGAAGACACTCTCATGGAGGAAGGCATCAGGTGGTTTTCTAGGCAGCTTTTGTGCACATTCACTAGAATTGGTGCTAAAAGGTTTTTAAATTTCTTATAAAATTCGGCTGTTATACCGTCCGGACCTGGTGCCTTCTTTTGATGCAAGTTGTTGATGGCCTCAATAACTTCCTCCACTGTCAATTCTGCTGTCAAGGGTGAAAAATCCACATTAGCAGTATCAGGGCTTGGAGTTGCCCTCAAAAATTTAGTCACTTTCTCTTTATCCAATATCTGTTTCTGAAACAAGACAGAATAGTAGGATTTCACCACACCCAGAATGCCCTACTGAGATTCCTGAAGAACACCCTGGGAATCCACCAAACCTGTGACCACTCTGTTTTTTACTTGGTCTTGGCAACTTTCAAATGGATCAGGCGTCCCTAAACACCCATAATCCCTCTCCAGAAGCAGGGACGTGTATCTACTATACTGATACTGCCTGATCTCAGATTTCAGCCGATCAATCTTCGCTCTATCCTCTTTATGCTCTGAATAAAGTGACTCTAGTTCTCTACGCAGCTTCAGATACTGGCTGTACTTACTCCTGCCTCTATTAATGGACAGTCTCTTTAAGAGCAATGCAATGTCCTTCTTGACATCCTCCCACCAGTCAGCAGCACCATCATAAAAATCTACTCTCTCCAATTGACTTTGCAAAAGGGAGACAACACAACTCTGCACATGACTATCGTCCAAGAGACTAGAATTAAGTTTCCATAGCCCCCTACCAATATATGGCCGTTTGGTGGCTCCTAAGCAGAAACACAGCGCCATATGGTCTGAATAAGGGACCACTTTTTCACTCATACCAGTAACCATCTCTGTAGCGTTGACAAAAGCCAAATCGATCCTACTGTTCCTGTCAGCACAACAATATGTGAATTTTGGCTTCCTACCACCCTGTGTGAAGACATCACTCAAGCCTGCCTGTAAGATCATTTTATTTAGGACATTCGAGTCCCTGGTCACTGCTCTGCCAGAGGATCTGTCACCTGATGTCCTCGTGACATTGAAATCCCCAGCCATCACCACAGGAACAGAGGTAAAGACATATGTTTTCACATCATTAAAAAGCTGGACCCTGTCAGTCACTGTCTGTGGGCCATAGATATTAATGAGTCGGAGCCTTCTACCGTGGATTGTAACTTCCAGAACCAGACACCGTCCCATACACACCCCCGTTAACCTATGTACAGTCACATCATTGGTGTTAAACAGTATAGCGACCCCGGCATAAGGCTCCACAGCCAGTGACCAGAAAGAAGGACCGGACCTCCACTCTCTCTCCGCCTCACGTATAAGACCAATTGTGGTTAAACGAGTCTCTTGCAAGAAGATGACATCTGCATCCAGATATCGGAGATGATCATAGACTGTAAACCTCGTCTTCCTCACTTTAATACTGTTTACATTGCTGGAAGCAACTTTTAAGGAAAACCCGGCCATCAGAGCACAGCACAAAAAGAAAAGCAAATAAATGACCCCCATCATAATAACTAAGAATTGGGGTCACTCTGCCGACCACCTGTTTCCATATCTAAAGGTCCTGGGGTTTCTATAGTGCAAGGTTTCTATTTTATTGGGGGATGGTCCCCTGCGTCTTCTTCGTATTCACCATCTATTTTTAATAACTCTAGTTCAAAATCCCCATCTGACTCTGACAGGACACTGAATCTATTAGATACGACCATTACTTCTGGTCTGGTCCCTTTCTTCCTGCCTCTTACCTCCTCTCCCTCAGGCTTACGAGAGGACGTGTCTTTTTTCCTCCTTTTATTCTGCATACCCCTCCTTTCCTCAGATGGTAATGCAGAAGAAGAGGCTCCCGGTGGCTGGTCCCGAGGGACAACTTCCATGGTCTCCTGTGTACTGTCCGACTGCTAGTGTTCTGGACGTGGATGACCTGACTCCTGCTGGACCTCCTGTCTGGTCATTATTGACCCCGACATTAGAGCCTCCTCCTCTGCAGCGTCCGTCTCAGTCATAAACTCCTCAACAGGAATCTGTTTGCAGATATTGTGCCACGCGTCAGGACAGTCCCTGTGCGGGTGACCCACCCTCCCACACAGATTACATCGGACATTCTGACAGTTGGAACTCAGATGGCCAACTTCACCGCACAGGTTACATTTTACCACGGTGCAGATGTTTGCCAGGTGACCGGTCTTACCACACTTGAAGCACTTTCTGGGTTGACCAGGATAAAAGCAAACACCCTTTTCTCTGCAATGAAGAAGGAATTGGGTAAATGTAACGTTACATTGTTATGCTGGCGCAGTTTTACCAGAACCCTCCACCCTCCAGTCCAGATACCATCAGCGTCTCTGTTCTTGGTCAGGTCAGACACCAGGTCACAGTGCCGCCTGAGCCAGACCACAATATCCTGGGGAGGAACAGCTTCATTCCAAAAGATGATGTTGATACCAACGGTATCTGGCTTGGACACTGGAATAAAACTAAATTTATCCCAACCGGTTTTGTCCCTGAACTTGGAAAAATGTGGCCAGAATCTATCCAAGTCAGGCGTAAGCTGACATCGTAGCCCTGTCTGTCTGGTAGATTTATTACTGCCAAGATATTTGCTGGCACAAAACCCATCTGGTGACATAGAAGTTCTCGGACCACAAACCTCCTATCTGGAAGGTCCTCATTGGCGCCCTTGTGCTTGAACCTCACCACATTCCTCCTTTTAAAGTCCTGGCCTGTATAGCTAGCGCCAGAGGTAAAAGATGGAGCACCGCGGCTCGAGGCATTTCTGCGGGCGGGTCTCACTGTCCTGACTTATAGGGCGGGTGTCTGCTCTAGAGGGGTCTGTCACACCTTGTGTACTTACAATTAGAGGGGGGAAATCAAGCACATTATTCTGAACATCTTCTGACCCATCAACCTCTATGTCATCATCAGATAAACCTACATCATACACAAGCCGTGCGTTCCCTCCAACCACTAACCCTTCAGGTACATTCCCACTCTCCCCAGTCTGTGCCCCAGCAGTACAGCTCTGCTGTGTCAGCGCATCACCCTGACACATGGATGAACGTCCACTGTCCTGCTATTGTGCTGAGCATCCTGGGACTTGTGGTGCCTGTGCTGGTATCCGACTTCCATGCCCCTGTTCAGACACAGCTGCAGATTTTTGCTGTTTTTCCTTCTCCTCTTTCTGTGCGTCCGCTTCTAGAAATGAGAACCTTGCAGGTTGCAGCACTAGTCTGGTCCCTGGCCAGGGATCGTCTGGGAAAATTTCTGACCCCGAGTCCGCGTCAGAGAATCTGAACTCTGGATCAAAGTTCTGTCTGTCGGTCATAGTAGAAAACCGTTCCTTGTTTTTATAGGACTCTGCGAGTGGCCCCATCCTCTCCAGGACAGAGTCCATCTCCCCCACCACTTGTGCGAGTTGCATCCCCAGTGAGTAAAGCTGAGCAGCATATACGGCTTCATCCTTAGGATTGGCGTTCTTCAGTTTATATACACAGTCAATTTGTATTTGCAGTATTTGTTTTTGGCTCTGTAACTCTCCCATTTTCCTCACCAGATCAGGAATTTCCTCCGCCAGTTGCAGCTCGGGCGCACGCTGTCTCTTTAGACTGTGGGCTTTGCTGGTGCAGGGTCTCAGGCTGTCTGAATGCCGCTGACCCCTCCAGATTAGACGTCCCAGCTCCTCTGGTCTCACCCCCTGCTGGAAAACTCTCTCCAAGGCTTGTAACAGTTGTAGAAACACCTTGAGTATTCCTTGCAGGTTTTGCCTCCACGGACTTTTCAATGTTTTTACTGCTGCTAGACCTTGTGCGGCCTGAGCACGCCATGCTGGTCCCCCATTCACACTGCTGCAGATTTTCCTGCAATGTCAGTCTCTCCAGGGATGTTCTCTGCTGTCTGGATGCCGGAGGGGCTGAGCTGCACCCCAGGTGCCCGTAATGTGCTCTGCCCCCCCCAGTGCTTCACTCTCACAAGTACTTCTTACTGCTGCAACATTTGCTTTACTCACTTTACATTCTCCATCTTCCTTCCTTGTGCTGCTGTTACTTCCATTCTGTGTGTTCCACTGCTCAACATTCACTTTGGGACTTGTATCCACATAAGAAAGAGCCTGGGAGTTTTCTCCCAGTAGAGACCTGGAAGCCTGGGCCTTGCGTGGGGAGAGTCCCCGCCCGGGCTGGCCCCGCCCTGGGCTATCTCCAGACATGAGGAGAGCTACACACATACAACCTCACAGCAAGAAGGCAGTGTAAGAGCATGACCACACGTGGCGGATTTCCTCCGCAACTGTCCGTATCAATGCTGCACAGAATCTGCGTTGCAGATTCTGCTGCGGATCTGCACAAAATGTGCAGAAAATTGATGCGGACTAGCTGCTGCGGACTGCGGTAAAAGTACTTCCCTTCTCCCTATCAGTGCAGGATAGAGAGAAGGGACAGCACTTTCCCTTGTGAAAGTCAAAGAAATTCATACTTACCGCCCGTTGTCTTGGTGACGCGTCCCTCCTTCGGCATCCAGCCCGATCTCCCTGGATGACGCGGCAGTCCATGTGACCGCTGCAGCCTGTTATTAGCCTGTGATTGGCTGTAGCCGTCACTTAGACTGAAACGTCATCCTGGGAGGCCGGACTGGAGACAGAAGCAGGGAGTTCTCGGTAAGTACGAACTTCATTTTTTTTTACAGATACATGTATATTGGGATCGGTAGTCACTGTCCCGGGTGCAGAAACAGTTACTGCCGATCGCTTAACTCTTTCAGCACCCTGGACAGTGACTATTTACTGACGTCTCCTAGCAACGCTCCCGTCATTTCGGGAGCCCCATTGACTTCCTCAGTCTGGCTGTAGACCTAGAAATACATAGGTCCAGCCAGAATGAAGAAATGTCAAGTTAAAAAAGCAAAACGCATCCGCAGCACACATAACATGTGCATGACAGCTGCGGACTTCATTGCGGAACTTAGAATCTCCATTGAAGTCAATGGAGAAATTCCGCCATGAGTCCGCCACTGCTCCGCAACAGACAGAGCATGCTGCGGACACCAAATTCCGCTCCGCAGCCTATGCTCCGCAGCGGAATTTTACGCCTCGTCTAAACGAACACTGCTAAATTAAAGTGTAAGTCAATGGACAAACGGCTCCGCTGCGGATTAACGCTGCGGAGTGTCCGCAGCGGAATTTAAGTGAAATTCCGCCACGTGTGAACCCAGCCTTATAGTAGTAATATTCTTGTATATAGGAGCAGTATTATAGTAGTTATATTCTTGTATATAGAAAGCAGTATTATAGTAGTTATATTCTTGTATATAGGGGGCAGTATTATAGTAATTATATTCTTGTATATAGGGGGCAGTATTATAGTAGTTTTATTCTTGTACAAAGAGTGCAGTATTATAGTAGTTATATTCTTGTACATAGGGAGCAGTATTATAGTAGTTATATTCTTGTATATAGAGGGCAGTATTATAGTAGTTATATTATTGTATATAGGAGGCAGTATTATAGTAGTTATATTCTTGTATATAGGGGGCAGTATTATAGCAGTTATATTATTGTATATAGGAGGCAGTATTATAGTAGTTATATTCTTGTATATAGGGGGCAGTATTATAGTAGTTATATTCTTGTATATAGGGAGCAGTATTATAGTAGTTATATTCTTGTGCATAGGAGGCAGTATTATAGTAGTTGTATTCTTGTACATAGGGGCAGTATCATAGTAGTTATATTCTTGTATATAGGGGCAGTATTATAGTAGTTATATTCTTGAATATAGGGGGCAGTATTATAGTAGTTATATTCTTGTATATAAGGAGCAGTAGTATAGTAGTTATATTCTTGTATATAGGGGGCAGTATTATAGTAGTTATATTCTTGTATATAGGAAGCAGTATTATAGTAGTAATATTCTTGTATATAGGAAGCAGTATTATAGTAGTTATATTCTTGTATATAGGGGGCAATATTATAGTAATTATATTCTTGTATATAGGGGGCAGTATTATAGTAGTTATATTCCTGTATATTGGAGGTAGTATTATAGTAGTTATATTCTTGTATATAGGAGCAGTATTATAGTAGTTATATTCTTGTATATAGAGGGCAGTATTATAGTAGTTATATTCTTGTACATAGGAGGCAGTATTATAGTAGTTATATTCTTGTACATAGGGGCAGTATCATAGTAGTTATATTCTTGTATATAGGGGCAGTATTATAGGCGTTATATTCTTGTATATAGGGCAGTATTATAGTAGTTATATTCTTGTATATAGAGAGCAGTATTATAGTAGCTATTATCTTGAATATAGCAGCAGTATTATAGTAGTTATATTCTTGTACATAGGGGGCAGTATTATAGTAGTTATTTTCTTGTATATAGGAGCAGTATTATAGTAGTTATATTCTTGTATATAGGGGGCAGTGTTATAGTAGATATATTCTTGTATATAGGGGGCAGTATTATAGTAGTTATATTCTTATATATAAGGAGCAGTAGTATAGTAGTTATATTCTTGTATATAGGGGGCAGTATTATAGTAGTTATATTCTTGTATATAGGAGCAGTATTATAGTAGTTATATTCTTGTATATAGGAAGCAGTATTATAGTAGTTATATTCTTGTATATAGGAAGCAATATTATAGTAGTTATATTCTTGAATATAGGGGGCAGTATTATAGTAATTATATTCTTGTATATAGGAGGTAGTATTAGGGCATGACCACACATGGCGGAATTCCTCCGCAACTGTCCGCATCAATGCCGCACAGAATCTGCGTTGCAGATTCTGCAGCGGATCTGCACAAAATGTGCAGTACATTGATGCGGACTAGCTGCTGCGGACTGCGGGAAAAGTGCTTCCCTTCTCCCTATCAGTGCAGGATAGAGAGAAGGGACAGCACTTTCCCTAGTGAAAGTAAACGATTTTCATACTTACCGGCCGTTGTCTTGGTGACGCGTCCCTCTTTCGGCATCCAGCCCGACCTCCCTGGATGACGCGCCAGTCCATGTGACCGCTGCAGCCTGTGCTTGGCCTGTGATTGGCTGCAGCCGTCACTTAGACTGAAACGTCATCCTGGGAGGCCGGACTGGAGACAGACGCAGGGAGTTCTCGGTAAGTATGAACTTATCTATTTTTTTACAGATACATGTATATTGAGATCGGTAGTCACTGTCCCGGGTGCAGAAACAGTTACTGCCGATCGCTTAACTCTTTCAGCACCCTGGACAGTGACTATTTACAGACGTCTCCTAGCAACGCTCCCGTCATTACGGGAGCCCCATTGACTTCCTCAGTCTGGCTGTAGACCTAGAAATACATAGGTCCAGCCAGAATGAAGAAATGTCATGGTAGTAAAACGAATACGCTCCGCAGCACACATAAGATCTGCGGACTTCATTGCGGAATTTTGACTCTCCATTGAAGTCAATGGAGAAATTCCGCCATGAGTCCGCCACTGCTCCGCAACAGACAGAGCATGCTGCGGACACCAAATTCCGCTCCGCAGCCTATGCTCCGCAGCGGAATTTTACGCCTCGTCTAAACGAACACTGCTAAATTAAAGTGTAAGTCAATGGACAAACGGCACCGCTGCGGATTAACGCTGCGGAGTGTCCGCAGCGGAATTTAAGTGAAATTCCGCCACGTGTGAATGTGCCCTAATAGTAGTTATATTCTTGTATATAGAGGGCAGTATTATAGTAGTTATATTCTTGTACATAGGAGGCAGTATTATAGTAGTTATATTCTTGTATATAGGAGGCAGTATTATAGTAGTTATATTCTTGTATATAGGAGAAGTATTATAGTAGTTATATTCTTGTACATGGGGGCAGTATTATAGTAGTTATATTCTTGTATATAGGGGTAGTATTATAGTAGTTATATTCTTGTATATAGGGGGCAGTATTATAGTAGTTATATTCTTGTATATAGGGGGCAGTATTATAGTAGTTATATTCTTGTATATAAGGAGCAGTATTATAGTAGTTATATTCTAGTATATAGGAAGCAGTATTATAGTAGTAATATTCTTGTATATAGGAAGCAGTATTAGGGCATGACCACACGTGGCGGATTTCCTCCGCAACTGTCCGCATCAATGCCGCACAGAATCTGCGTTGCAGATTCTGCTGCGGATCTGCACAAAATGTGCAGAAAATTGATGCGGACTAGCTGCTGCGGACTGCGGGAAAAGTGCTTCCCTTCTCCCTATCAGTGCAGGATAGAGAGAAGGGACAGCACTTTCCCTAGGGAAAGTAAAAGAATTTCATACTTACCGGCCGTTGTCTTGGTGACGCGTCCCTCTTTCGGCATCCAGCCCGACCTCCCTGGATGACGCACCAGTCCATGTGACCGCTGCAGCCTGTGCTTGGCCTGTGATTGGCTGCAGCCGTCACTTAGACTGAAACGTCATCCTGGGAGGCCGGACTGGAGACAGACGCAGGGAGTTCTCGGTAAGTATGAACTTATATGTTTTTTACAGATACATGTATATTGAGATCGGTAGTCACTGTCCCGGGTGCAGAAACAGTTACTGCCGATCGCTTAACTCTTTCAGCACCCTGGACAGTGACTATTTACAGACGTCTCCTAGCAACGCTCCCGTCATTACGGGAGCCCCATTGACTTCCTCAGTCTGGCTGTAGACCTAGAAATACATAGGTCCAGCCAGAATGAAGAAATGTCATGGTAGTAAAAACAATACGCTCCGCAGCACACATAAGATCTGCGGACTTCATTGCGGAATTTTGACTCTCCATTGAAGTCAATGGAGAAATTCCGCCATGAGTCCGCCACTGCTCCGCAACAGACAGAGCATGCTGCGGACACCAAATTCCGCTCCGCAGCCTATGCTCCGCAGCGGAATTTTACGCCTCGTCTAAACGAACACTGCTAAATTAAAGTGTAAGTCAATGGACAAACGGCACCGCTGCGGATTAACGCTGCGGAGTGTCCGCAGCGGAATTTAAGTGAAATTCCGCCACGTGTGAACCCGCCCTTATAGTAGTTATATTCTTGTATATAGGGGGCAATATTATAGTAATTATATTCTTGTATATAGGGGGCAGTATTATAGTAGTTATATTCCTGTATATTGGAGGTAGTATTATAGTAGTTATATTCTTGTATATAGGAGCAGTATTATAGTAGTTAGATTCTTGTATATAGAGGGCAGTATTATAGTAGTTATATTCTTGTACATAGGGGCAGTATCATAGTAGTTATATTCTTGTATATAGGGGCAGTATTATAGGCGTTATATTCTTGTATATAGGGCAGTATTATAGTAGTTATATTCTTGTATATAGAGAGCAGTATTATAGTAGCTATATTCTTGAATATAGCAGCAGTATTATAGTAGTTATATTCTTGTACATAGGGGGCAGTATTATAGTAGTTATATTCTTGTATATAGGAGCAGTATTATAGTAGTTATATTCTTGTATATAGGGGGCAGTGTTATAGTAGTTATATTCTTGTATATAGGGGGCAGTATTATAGTAGTTATATTCTTATATATAAGGAGCAGTAGTATAGTAGTTATATTCTTGTATATAGGGGGCAGTATTATAGTAGTTATATTCTTGTATATAGAGGGGCAGTATTATAGTAGTTATATTCTTGTACATAGGGGGCATTATTATAGTTGTTATATTCTTGTATATAGGGGCAGTATTATAGTAGTTATATTCTTGTACATAGGGGGCAGTATAAGGGTATGTTCACACGGCCTATATACGGACGTAATTCGGGCGTTTTTGCCCCGAATTACGTCCGAAAATAACGCCTCAATAGCGCTGACAAACATCTGCCCATTGAAAGCAATGGGCAGACTTTTGTCTGTTCACACGAGGCGTAAAATACGCGCCGCTGTCAAATGACGGCGCGTAAATAGACGCCCGCGTCAAAGAAGTGACCTGTCACTTCTTTGGCGGTAATTGGAGCCGTTATTCATTGACTCCAATGAATAGCAGCGCCAATTACGTCTGTAATTGACGCGGCGTTCAAGCGCCTGCACGTGCCGTTACGGCTGAAATTACGGGGATGTTTTCAGGCTGAAACATCCCCGTAATTTCATCCGTTACGGACGCCCTCGTGTGAACATACCCTAAGGCTGGGTTCACACTACCTATTTTCAGGCGTAAACGAGGCGTATTATGCCTCGTTTTATGAATGAAAATAGGGCTACAATACGTCTGCAAACATCTGCCCATTCATTTGAATGTGTTTGCCGGCGTACTGTGCAGACAACCTGTCATTTGCGCATCGTCGTTTGACAGCTGTCAAACGACGATGCGTAAAAATACAGCCTCGTCAAAAGAAGTGCAGGACACTTCTATACATTATATGCAGGACACTTCTTTCAGACGTAATTTGAGCCGTTCTTCATTAAACTCAATAAAGTGCAGCTCAAAATTTACGGCTGTCAGATAAACCTCGCAAAATGCGAGGAGCATTTACGACTGAAACGAGGCAGCTGTTTTCTCCTGAAAACAGTCTGTCTTTTCAGACGTAAATGCCTGCTATCGTGTGCACATACCCTTATAGTAGTTATATTCTTGTATATAGGGGGCATTATTATAGTAGTTATATTCTTGTACATAGGGGGCAGTATTATAGTAGTTATATTCTTGTATATAGGGGCAGTATTATAGTAGTTATTCTTGTACATAGTAGCAATATTATAGTAGTTATAGTCTTGTATATGGGGGCAGTAATATAGTAGTTATATTCTTGTATATAGGGGCAGTATTATAGTAGTTCTATTCTTGTATATAGGGGGCAGTATTATAGTAGTTATATTCTTGTATATAGGAGGCAGTATTATAGTAGTTATATTCTTGAATATAGGGAGCAGTATTATAGTAGTTATATTCTTGTACATAGGGGGCAGTATTATAGTAGCTGTATTCTTGTATATAGGGGGCATTATTATAGTAGTTATATTCTTGTATATAGGGAGCAGTATTATAGTGGTTATATTCTTGTATATAGGGGCAGTATTATAGTAGTTATATTCTTCTATATAAGAGGCAGTATTATAGTAATTATAATCTTGTACATAGGGGCAGTATTATAGTAGTTATATTCTTGTATATAGGGGGTCAGTATTATAGTAGTTATATTCTTGTATATAGGAGTAGTATTATAGTAGTTATATTCTTGTATATAGGGGCTGTATTGTAGTAGTTATGTTCTTGTAAATAGGGGCAGTATTATAGTATTTATATTCTTGTATATAGGAGCAGTCTTATAGTAGTTATATTCTTGTATGTAGGAGCAGTATTATAGTAGTTATATTCCTGTACATAGGGGGCAGTATTATAGTAGTTATATTCTTGTATATAGGAGCAGTATTATAGTAGTTATATTCTTGTATATAGGGGCAGTGTTATAGTAGTTATATTCTTGTATATAGGGGCAGTATTATAGTAGTTATATTCTTGTATATAGGAGCAGTGATATAGTAGTTATATTCTTGTATATAGGGGGCAGTATTATAGTAGTTATATTCTTGTATATAGGAGCAGTATTATAGTAGTTATATTCTTGTATGTAGGAGCAGTATTATAGTAGTTATATTCCTGTACATAGGGGGCAGTATTATAGTAGTTATATTCTTGTATATAGGAGCAGTATTATAGTAGTTATATTCTTGTATGTAGGAGCAGTATTATAGTAGTTATATTCTTGTATATAGGAGGCAGTATTATAGTAGTTATATTCTTGTATATAGGGGGCAGTATTATAGTAGTTATATTCTTGTACATAGGGGGCAGTATTATAGTAGTTATATTCTTGTATATAGGGAGCAGTATTATAGTAGGTATATTCTTGTATATAGGGGCAGTATTATAGTAGTTATATTCTTGTATATAGGGGCAGTATTATAGTAGTTATATTCTTGTATATAGGGGGCAGTATTATAGTAGTTATATTCTTGTATATGGGGGGCAGTATTATAGTAGTTATATTCTTGGATATAGGAGCAGTATTATAGTAGTTATATTCTTGTATATAGGAGCAGTATTATAGTAGTTATATTCTTGTACATAGGGGGCATTATTATAGTAGTTATATTCTTGTATATAGGGGCAGTATTATAGTAGTTATATTCTTGTACATAGGGGGCAGTATTATAGTAGTTATATTCTTGTATATAGGGGCAGTATTATTGTAGTTATATTCTTGTACATAGTAGCAGTATTATAGTAGTTATAGTCTTGTATATAGGGGCAGTAATATAGTAGTTATATTCTTGTATATAGGGGGCAATATTATAGTAGTTATATTCTTGTATATAGGGGGCAGTATTATAGTAGTTATAGTCTTGTATATAGGGGCAGTAATATAGTAGTTATATTCTTGTATATAGGGGGCAATATTATAGTAGTTATATTCTTGTATATAGGAGGCAGTATTATAGTAGTTATATTCTTGTATATAGGAGCAGTATTATAGTAGTTATATTATTGTATATAGGGGTCAGTATTATATTAGTTCTATTCTTGTATATAGAGGGGCAGTATTATAGTAGTTATATTCTTGTATATAGGGGGCATTATTATAGTAGTTATATTCTTTTACATAGGGGGCATTATTATAGTAGTTATATTCTTGTATATAGGGGCAGTATTATAGTAGTTATATTCTTGTACATAGGGGGCAGTATAAGGCTGGGTTCACACGACCTATTTTCAGGCGTAAACGAGGCGTATTATGCCTCGTTTTATGTCTGAAAATAGGGCTACAATATGTCGGCAAACATCTGCCCATTCATTTGAATGGGTTTGCCGACGTACTGTGCAGACAACCTGTCATTTGCGCATCGTCGTTTGACAGCTGTCAAACGACGACGCGTAAAAATATAGCCTCGTCAAAAGAAGTGCAGGACACTTCTTTCAGACGTAATTTAAGCCGTTCTTCATTGAACTCAATGAAGAGCAGCTCAAAATTTACGGCTGTCAGAGAAGCCTCGCAAAATGCGAGGAGGAGCATTTACGACTGAAACGAGGCAGCTGTTTTCTCCTGAAAACAGTCTGTCTTTTCAGACGTAAATGCCTGCTATCGTGTGCACATACCCTTATAGTAGTTATATTCTTGTATATAGGGGGCATTATTATAGTAGTTATATTATTGTATATAGGGGGCATTATTATAGTAGTTATATTCTTGTACATAGGAGACAGTATTATAGCAGTTATATTCTTGTATATAGGGGGCAGTATTATAGTAGTTATATTCTTGTACATAGGAGGCAGTATTATAGTAGTTATATTCTTGTATATAGGGGCAGTAGTATAGTAGTTATATTCTTGTGCATAGAGGGCAGTATTATAGTAGTTATATTCTTGTATATAGGGAGCAGTATTATAGTAGTTATATTCCTGTATATAGGAGCAGTATTATAGTAGTTATATTCTTGTATATAGGGGCAGTATTATAGTAGTTATATTCTTGTATATAGGGGGCAGTATTATAGTAGTTATATTCTTGTATATAGAGGCAGTATTATAGTAGTTATATTCTTGTATATAGGAGCAGTATTATAGTAGTTATATTCTTGTATATAGGAGCAGTATTATAGTAGTTATATTCTTGTATATAGGGGCAGTATTATAGTAGTTATATTCTTGTATATAGGGGTAGTATTATAGTAGTTATATTCTTGTATATATGGGGCAGTATTATAGTAGTTATATTCTTGTACATAGGGGCAGTATTATAGTAGTTATATTCTTGTATATAGGGGCAGTATTATAGTAGTTATATTCTTGTACATAGTAGCAATATTATAGTAGTTATAGTCTTGTATATAGGGGCAGTAATATAGTAGTTATATTCTTGTATATAGGGGCAGTATTATAGTAGTTCTATTCTTGTATATAGGGGACAGTATTATAGTAGTTATATCCTTGTATATAGGAGCAGTATTATAGTAGTTATATTCTTGTATATAGGGGGTCCGTATTATAGTAGTTATATTCTTGTATATAGGGGCAGTATTATAGTAGTTATATTTTTGTACATAGGAGGCAGTATTATAGTAGTTATATTCTTGTATATAGGGGCAGTATTATAGTATTTATATTCTTGTATATAGGGGGCAGTATTATAGTAGTTATATTCTTGTATATAGGAGCAGTATTATAGTAGTTATATTCTTGTATATAGGAGGCAGTATTATAGTAGTTATATTCTTGTATATAGGAGGCAGTATTATAGTAGTTATATTCTTGTATATAGGAGGCAGTATTATAGTAGTTATATTCTTGTATATAGGGGGCAGTATTATAGTAGTTATATTCTTGTATATAGGTGGCAGTATTATAGTAGTTATATTCTTGTATATAGGGGGCAGTATTATAGTAGTTATATTCTTGTATATAGGGGGCAGTATTATAGTAGTTATATTCTTGTATATAGGGAGCAGTATTATAGTAGTTCTATTCTTGTATATAGGGGGCAGTATTATAGTAGTTCTATTCTTGTATATAGGGGGCAGTATTATAGTAGTTATATTCTTGTATATAGGGGACAGTATTATAGTAGTTATATCCTTGTATATAGGAGCAGTATTATAGTAGTTATATTCTTGTATATAGGGGGTCAGTATTATAGTAGTTATATTCTTGTATATAGGGGCAGTATTATAGTAGTTATATTTTTGTACATAGGAGCAGTATTATAGTAGTTATATTCTTGTTTATAGTGGGCATTTTTAGGCTGGATTTACACGAGCGTGTGCGTTTTGCGCGCGCAAAAAACACTGCGTTTTGCGCGCACAAAAGCTCCAAAAAATCTCCGTGTGTCATCAGCATATGATGTGTGGCTGCGTGATTTTCGCACAGCCGCCATCATTATGACACTCTGTTTGTATGTTTGTAGAACGTGGTGCTTTTCTGTTTTCATTCATAGTTTTTACTGCTGTTGCGCGAATCACACGCGTCACACGGAAGTGCTTCCGAGTGCTGCGCCTTATTTTCACGCACCCATTGACTTTAATGGGTGAGTGATGCGCAAAAATGCACAAATATAGGACATGTCGTCAATTTTACGCAGCTGACAGACGCTGCGTGAAAATTACGGACTGTCTGAACGGCCCCATTGACTAACATAGGTCCGTGCGACGCGTGTGAAAATCACGCGAGTCGCACGGACGTATTATACTTTCGTCTGAATAAGCCCTTATAGTAGTAATATTCTTGTACGTTGAGGGCAGTACTAAAATAATTCTTTTTATTAAGGTCAACAATTTAATGTGCATAAAAAATCACTACCACTTTCTATAGCCAGAAATGTATGCGGAGCTATTCTAAGTTTTCTTTTGAAATCCTTTTTAGCATCTTTTATATTTATTTATTTATATATATTACATTTATTGGCAGGGGGTGACAATAAGCAAAGAATAAATCCCCATATAGGGCTTGAAGAATATGAAATCTGTGCTTCATCTTGAGGCATAATGGGAATGATATTCAGAATAAAAACAAACATAAAATGAATTTATATCTAAAACCAAGTTTTACATCTTTGTACTATAAACGTGGGAACTTGTACTGCATCTTTGATTCTAATATCAGTTGTGACTGATTCACTGTATGACGGAATTATTTTTGTGAGTACATTTATTATACGATATAAACTGAAATGTATATTTTTCCCTATAGTTCCAGCCCTGTCTTCGCATGGAGCGTGTGAAAGAATACCAAAATTATACACAATGGATTCCCATATTATCACAGCCTTATTTCTATCCAGCATTAGGAAGGAGGCTTTGAAAGCAGCCGAGATGATTACCTGTCTCTGGTTTTCCGTCTCAAGTCTCAGCCTGGCTTCCACACATCTTCTGGTTTCCAAGAAGGCTTGTCGCTGAGCCCGATCTGACAGGTAGCTAATGAAGATTCCTGCAGTGTTCATACACATAAACAACACAGCTTGTGCCACGATCTGCAAGAGAAAATAGAATTTCAAAAATTTCAAAAATAAAATGCTAAAGATCAATGGTAAAGTTGAATTTGAGCAAAAGTCATAAAAAAAAAACCACCTCTGGATTTAAAAAATGCCCAAAAAATGCAACATAGCAAAATACATGGTATATTGACTTATTTATATTTTTCTATTGACTATGAGCAAACATTTGGTTATAGAAAAATAAATAAAAAATAAACAGCCAGAACGCCACTAGGACTGAGTGACTCAGCGCTTATTATTATTATACATTTTTATTAATATTATTATTATTTATTATATAACTATTAACACCACAGAGCGAATCACAGTTTTCTTATTGTAGTTATGTATTTTCCATTATCACTAGAGTCTCCCCTTGAGGGCTCAAATCCAGATATTTCCATTTTCCATACTGGACCTGGCATTATTTTCACCTAAATAATCATTGGGTTGACAGAAGAACTTATTCTATTAGGTTGTATTTATATCAGTAGTGTTTCTTCATAATCCCAGCAGAATCGCAGCAAAACCACAGCCGTTTTTACGGTTTTGTCGTAATTACAAACCTGCGCAAAAACTGTGACAAAAAAAACAACTAATTTAAATACACTCCTAAAGTGCTTGTCCTATTTCAGGTCAAATCCTACAGTAATAAAAATACTACACTTATCATATGAAGATTTCTGTTCCCTATTATACAAGTGAATCTTCACCTTTTAGCGTCATATTGTTTTGGGGTCCAAAATTCTGCCTGGATTAATTCTATATTATATCCTTATAGCGGTCAGAGCTACCTTTTTTTATTTTAGATCCAGAGCTCTGAATATCCTGCTAAGTCATAGAGTTAAATTATAAAATTCTGTCTGCCTTCAGTCACCACTTGGGGGAGCCAAAGAGCTTACTGCATACTGCCTATACGTTGTATTGAACAATAAAAAAGTATGCAGTAAACTTATAAACTAGTGGTGTGCAAGAGAATAATCTACCAGGGATCAACATGGGCACTCCACTGGCATATATTACCTGCGAATTTCTCTCTCTCCTTTCATTCATACCTATATTTTTTTTAAAAAACAAGACAAGGATACAAAAGACAAAGGAAAAAACAAGTATGCATAGATCTGTGATTTTGTAGCCAGTGAGCCATGCCTGGATATTGTTCTCGGCTAGAGAAAGGCTCCTGATGGGCTAATGATGGATGACACATCCCTTCCCCGCCATGTGTAGTTGTAAATGGTTCATTTAAGATCAATTGGCAGCCATCCATTGTTATTGTGCCCTTTTTTGCCCTCAATTCCTCTAAACTTGCACCTCTGCATGAAACAGAGAATTTTCATTTCTCACCCTCTGTTTGTCTGCGGCTTTCTCTCCTTTAATTCATTAGTTTATTTGCATCTCACGCTCCCCCTCCCCCACTTTATCTGATTTAATTAAAACTGCAATGCAAAAAGGACTTTGCATTTAAATTATTGAATGACATTTTTCAAAAACAATTCAGGAAAAAAAAAATTGTCGTATTGGTAAAAATAATATTTTGTAAGCAGCTCATTCATAATATGAAATGTATTCTGTATATGAATGAAATATTCTAACAGTACTTGGTATTAATAGCTTGTAATATAGAAATGCAGTAAAAATTAATGTAATACGCCCTCAATAGGACCTGACGGGTACCGGATTATAAAATTTTATGAATTTTTGGAAAGTCATAGAAGCGTATCTAAAACTCACAAAAAAATGGTAGAGAACCTTCCGGAAAAAATAAATAAATTGCTTCCTTTCTGCTTCTGGTCCTAAAGGGGTTATCTCAAAAGAATTAAAGCCGCCACGGCTGATCGCCATGGGTTCGGCTCCCAGCACCCCCAGAAAACAGCTGATTGTGCTGAGGGAAGCCTTCTCTGGCCAAAAATTTAGCCTGCAGCGGCCACTACAGGAGAAAAGTAGTATAACATGGTGGTCATTCTGCGTATCTCCATTCTGGCTTATACAGTGGGGTCCCAAGCAAGGACCCCCCTTCTATGACATCTACAGTGAAGGAAATAAGTATTTGATCCCTTGCTGATTTTGTAAGTTTGCCCACTGTCAAAGACATGAACAGTCTAGAATTTTTAGGCTAGGTTAATTTTACCAGTGAGAGATAGATTATATTTAAAAAAAACTGAAAATCACATTGTCAAAATTATATATATTTATTTGCATTGTGCACAGAGAAATAAGTATTTGATCCCTTTGGCAAACAAGACTTAATACTTGGTGGAAAAACCCTTGTTGGCAAGCACAGCTTTCAGACATTTTTTGTAGTTGATGATGAGGTTTGCACACATGTTAGATGGAATTTTGGCCCACTCCTCTTTGCAGATCATCTGTAAATCATTAAGATTTCGAGGCTGTCGCTTGGCAACTCGGATCTTCAGCTCCATCCATATGTTTTCGATGGGATTAAGGTCTGGAGACTGGCTAGGCCACTCCATGACCTTAATGTGCTTCTTTTTGAGCCACTCCTTTGTTGCCTTGGCTGTATGTTTCGGGGTATTGTTGTGCTGGAAGACCTAGCCACGAGCCATTTTTAATGTCCTGGTGGAGGGAAGGAGGTTGTCACTCAGGATTTGACGGTACATGGCTCCATCCATTCTCCCATTGATACTGTGAAGTAGTCCTGTGCCCTTAGCAGAGAAACACCCCCAAAACATAATGTTTCCACCTCCATGCTTGACAGTGGGGACGGTGTTCTTTGGGTCATAGGCAGCATTTCTCTTCCTCCAAACACGGCGAGTTGAGTTAATGCCAAAGAGCTCAATTTTAGTCTCATCTGACCACAGCACCTTCTTCCAATCACTCTTAGAATCATCCAGATGTTCATTTTCAAACTTCAGACGGGCCTGTACATGTGCCTTCTTGAGCAGGGGGACCTTGCGGGCACTGCAGGATTTTAATCCATTATGGCGTAATGTGTTACCAATGGTTTTATTGGTGCCTGTGGTCCCAGCTGCCTTGAGATCATTAACAAGTTCCCCCCGTGTAGTTTTCGGCTGAGCTCTCACCTTCCTCAGGATCAAGGATACCCCACGAGGTGAGATTTTGCATGGAGCTCCAGATCGATGTCGATTGACAGTCATTTTGTATGTCTTCCATTTTCTTACTAATGCACCAACAGTTGTCTCCTTCTCACCCAGCGTCTTACTTATGGTTTTGTAGCCCATTCCAGCCTTGTGCAGGTCTATGATCTTGTCCCTGACATCCTTAGAAAGCTCTTTGGTCTTGCCCATGTTGTAGAGGTTAGAGTCAGACTGATTCATTGAGTCTGTGGACAGGAGTCTTTTATACAGGTGACCATGTAAGAGCTGTCTATAATGCAGGCACCAAGTTGATTTGGAGCGTGTAACTGGTCTGGAGGAGGCTGAACTCTTAATAATTGGTAGGGGGTCAAATACTTATTTCTCTGTGCACAATGCAAATAAATATATATAATTTTGACAATGTGATTTTCTGTTTTTTTTTTTATATAATCTATCTCTCACTGGTAAAATTAACCTAGCCTAAAAATTCTAGACTGTTCATGTCTGACAGTGGGCAAACTTACAAAATCAGCAAGGGATCAAATACTTATTTCCTTCACTGTATATGACTTAATAGGTCACATGGACAAGGGTTGTCTTTGACCAGTGCTGGTAGAGTAAGTTGCGGGTACAGAAGATTAAGTAGATCTAGGCTGTTTTGAGGTCGTTCCCTAATAAAGCGGGGACCGAGTTTAACATTTTGTGGTATGAAATATGGACCGAGAGTTTTCCAGCTAATACTAATGAACAACTGATATTCTACTTGTATACGTTTGCAAATCATTATTGTTTCATTATAAAATAAAACAACTTCGCAAGTAGTCCTAATGTTTTGTGTATACAGCTCCTATGCAGATATATGTGTCTCCATAGTTAAAGATTACAAACAAACCGTGTGTTCTAATGAAGCAGTTATGTTATACTTCACTTCCTCTGTCCTCTCATCTACTGTCTGTAGGTTATTAAGAAGAGAGGACAGAGGGAGCAGAGTAACATAAGACTGCAGATCAGACTACACAGGATTTCTTTGTAGTCTGTAACCATGGAGAGACAGAGATCTGCATAGGAGCTGTATGCACCAATCGGTAGGAAATTTGTAATCAGGACTATTTGTAAAGTTGCTTCAATTGTTATTTTGGATGCATCGGAACAATAAAAAATAGTTTATTGCAAAAATCGACATACCCTTTAAAGAAGAATTTACATTTGTTTATTTCATTTACTGTTCTCCTTTCGACCTGTTGATTTTTTTTATGCATTTTTCATGAACATGAAAATATTAGAGATAAAAAGAAGACCACAAAGTATTTATGGGAGATATTATTGTGACTCACTGGCTACATTATCATCAACCAAGGTAAAAACATCATAGGTAGATAAAATGGAAAGGATGAGGATTAAATGACGCGATAGATAAGGTTGTAGGATCTGTTCTCCAATCTACAGCTCAGGATTATACTTAATTTCATAATTGATTAAAATTCTATTATATTTATTCCTAAAAGACACCAAAGATTCCAGCCATATATGCCGCATAGCTTACTGATAATAATCATGGTTTATTATCAATCAAAACAATATTCATCTTAATATTCAAATCCTGATTTTATCCATCATTTCACAATTCCAAGCATCATATTAATCTCTTAAATGGGAGAAGCCTTGAGCTTTGCTCATCCTAAACTTTTTGGATGATAAATACAATTCCAGAACAACAGTAAAGACTGACACAAAAGCGGAGCAGTAGAAGAGAAAGTGAAGGGAAGGCCATTCATGATTTAGCCATTAGTGGCTGTGAGTTGTCATCTAGGGCAATAAATGGTTGTCAGTCACCAACTGTTAACTGTAATGGAGACCGACCAATACAGCTCATATAAGAAGAAGATTCAGATATACTTAAAATTATGACAAAGCATCAGATTATACACAGTGCTCCCATGTGGAATATGTGGGCCCCATATAGTAAAAAATGTTTGGCCCTTTGAACTTTTTTTTCCCTCCTCCACTTGTACCCTACTGTGTACATTTGATTGGCACATGGATTAAGGAAGAGTAGCTATGTAATATGTGGGCCCCTTGGACAGTTACAAAGTACAATCTTTTTAAAAATGAATCTCATGCCCATAGAGAGAGTGGTCACAGCTGAGGTTGGTTGTATCTCCTTTCCTCATGGGTGGTCCTTTAAGCTGTACACACACCCCCTCTTCCCAAACACTGGAATGTCACAAAATAAGGGAGAAGGGGATCAAGTTGACATTATCACCATCACATCATCCAAGTCTCCAACAAGCAAAGGGGAAAGATTAAACATGTCAAGGACCATCATAGTGCCCACCCCCATAAACAGGGCTATCAGAGTGCTCCACTTTGATAGTGCCTATAGGGTCCCACATTAACAGTGCCATCAGCGTACCCCACATAACCAGTACAATTAGGGACCTCCACATAAACCGTGCCATTCGACGCCCCACATAAACGGTGGCATTAGAGACCCACATTAAAAAGCCCCCATTAGCAGTACAGTACCATTAGATAGTCTCACATTAGAGTGCCATGAGAGAGACCCTCATTATCAGTGCCATTAGAGAGCCCCTCATAAACAGTGCCATCAGTGTGTCCTCAATAAGTACCAGAGAGCTTCAAATTAACACACGTGAACAGTGTCATCAGTGCTCCTTGATAAAAACTGCTCCTTGATAAAAAGTAGTATTAAAGCGACCATAATTCTGTCATTAGATAGCCCCTCACAAACAGTGCCATTAGAGTGACCCCATAAGCAGTGCCATATTAGAGCATCCTATTATCAGTGCCATTAAAGGGCCCTAAATTTACAGTGCCTTCAGAGTGACCCCCAAAAATGCTGCGATCAGAGTATTTCCTATAAACAAGAGTGCTCCTTATAAACAGTCATCAGAGTGTTTTCTTTAAACAGTGTCAGAAGAGTACCCCTATATACAATGCCATCAGAGTGCTCCCTATAAACAGTGCCATCAGAGTGTTCCCTATAAACAGTGCCTTCAGAGTGCTCCCTATAAACAGTGCCACAAGAGTAATTCCTATAAACCGTGCCAACAGAGTGCTCTCTATAAACAGTGCTATCAGACTGCTCCCTATAAACAGTGCCATCAGAGTGCTCCTTAAACAGTGTCATCAGAGTGCTTTACATATACCATGCCATCAGAGTGCTCCCTGTAAACCGTGCCATCAGAGTCCTTTACATAAACAGTGCCATCACAGTGCTCCCTACAAACAGTGCCACCAGAATCCTTTACATAAACCGTGCAATCCGAGTCCTTTACATAAACAGTGCCATCAGAGTGCTCTCTATAAACAGTACCACCAGAATCCTATACATAAACCTCGCCACCCGAGTCCTTTTAAATAAACAGTGCTATCAGAGTGCTCCTATAAACAGTGCTAGCTCTCTTTAAACATTGTCAGCAAAGTACCCCTATATACAATGTCATCAGAGTGCTCCCTATAAACAGTACCATCAGAGTGCTCCCTATAAACAGTGCCTTCAGAGTGCTCCCTATAAAAAGTGCCATAAGAGTAATTCCTATAAACCGTGCCAACAGAGTGCTCCCTAAACAGTGCCATCAGAGTGCTTTACATATACCATGCCATCAGAGTGCTCCCTGTAAACCGTGCCATCAGAGTCCTTTACATAAACAATGCCATCAGAGTGCTCCCTACAAACAGTGCCACCAGAATCCTTTGCATAAACCGTGGAATCCGAGTCCTCTACATAAACAGTGCCATCAGAGTGCTCTCTATAAACAGTGCCATCAGAGTGCTCTCTATAAACAGTACCACCAGAATCCTTTACATAAACCTTGCCATCAGAGTGCTTTCTATAAACAGTGCCATCAGAGTGATCCCTATAAACAGTGCCATCAGAGTGCTCCCTATAAACAGTGCCATCAGAGTGCTTTACTTAAACAGTGTCATATTAGTACTCTCTAGAAACAGTGCCATTTGAGTGCTCCGTATAAACAATGCCATCAGAGTTCTCTCTTTAAGCAGTGCCATCAGATAGATTTCTATAAACAGTGGCATCACAGTACTCTCTATAAACAGTGCCATCAGAGTGATCCCTATAAACAGTGCCATCAGAGTGCTCCCTATAAACAGTGACAACAGAGTGCTTTACTTAAACAGTGTCATCTTAGTGCTCTCTATAAACAGTGCCATTTGAGTGCTCTGTATAAACAATGTAATCAGAGTGTTCTATTTAAACAGTGCCATCAGATTGATTCCTATAAACAGTGGCATCACAGTACTCCCTATAAACAGTGCCATTAGAGTGCTCCCTATAAATGGTGCCATCAGAATGCTCCCTATAAACAGTGTCATCAGAATGTTCCCTATAAACAGTGCCATGAGAGTGCTCCCTATAAAAGTGTCATCAGAGTGCTCTCTTTAAACATTTTCAGCAGAGTACCCCTATATGCAATGCCATCCGAGTGCTTTACATAAACAGTACCATCAGAGAGCTCCCTATAAACAGTGCCTTCAGAGTGCTCCCTATAAACAGTGCTTTCAGAGTGCTCCCTATAAACAGTGCCATAAGAGTAATTCCTATAAACCGTGCCAACAGAGTGCTCTCTATAAACAGTGCTATCAGACTGCTCCCTATAAAAAGTGCCATCAGAGTGCTCCCTAAACACAGTGCCATCAGAGTGCTTTACATATACAATGCCATCAGAGTGCTCCCTATAAACCGTGGCATCACAGCACTCCCTATAAACAGTGCCATCAGAGTGTTCCCTATAAAAACTGCCATTAGAGTGCTCCCTATTAGCAGTGCCATCAGAGTGTTCCCTATAACAGTGCCATGAGAGTGCTCCTTAAACAGTGTCATCAGAGTGCTTTACATATACCATGCCATCAGAGTGCTCCCTGTAAACCGTGCCATCAGAGTCCTTTACATAAACAATGCCATCACAGTGCTCCCTACAAACAGTGCCACCAGAATCCTTTACATAAACCGTGCAATCCGAGTCCTTTACATAAACAGTGCCATCAGAGTGCTCTCTATAAACAGTACCACCAGAATCCTATACATAAACCTCGCCACCCGAGTCCTTTTAAATAAACAGTGCTATCAGAGTGCTCCTATAAACAGTGCTATCAGAGTGCTCCTATAAACAGTGCTATCAGAGTGCTCCCTATAAACAGTGCCATCAGAGTGATTCCTATAAACAGTGACAACAGAGTGCTTTCTATAAACAGTGCCATCAGAGTGCTTTACTTAAACAGTGTCATCTTAGTGCTCCCTATAAACAGTGCCATCAGAGTGCTCCCTATAAACAGTGCCATGAGAGTGCTCCCTATAAAAGTGTCATCAGAGTGCTCTCTTTAAACATTGTCAGCAAAGTACCCCTATATACAATGTCATCAGAGTGCTCCCTATAAACAGTACCATCAGAGTGCTCCCTATAAACAGTGCCTTCAGAGTGCTCCCTATAAAAAGTGCCATAAGAGTAATTCCTATAAACCGTGCCAACAGAGTGCTCCCTAAACAGTGCCATCAGAGTGCTTTACATATACCATGCCATCAGAGTGCTCCCTGTAAACCGTGCCATCAGAGTCCTTTACATAAACAATGCCATCAGAGTGCTCCCTACAAACAGTGCCACCAGAATCCTTTGCATAAACCGTGGAATCCGAGTCCTCTACATAAACAGTGCCATCAGAGTGCTCTCTATAAACAGTGCCATCAGAGTGCTCTCTATAAACAGTACCACCAGAATCCTTTACATAAACCTTGCCATCCGAGTCCTTTACATAAACAGTGCCATCAGAGTGCTTTCTATAAACAGTGCCATCAGAGTGATCCCTATAAACAGTGCCATCAGAGTGCTCCCTATAAACAGTGCCATCAGAGTGCTTTACTTAAACAGTGTAATATTAGTACTCTCTAGAAACAGTGCCATTTGAGTGCTCCGTATAAACAATGCCATCAGAGTTCTCTCTTTAAGCAGTGCCATCAGATAGATTTCTATAAACAGTGGCATCACAGTACTCTCTATAAACAGTGCCATCAGAGTGATCCCTATAAACAGTGCCATCAGAGTGCTCCCTATAAACAGTGACAACAGAGTGCTTTACTTAAACAGTGTCATCTTAGTGCTCTCTATAAACAGTGCCATTTGAGTGCTCTGTATAAACAATGTAATCAGAGTGTTCTATTTAAACAGTGCCATCAGATTGATTCCTATAAACAGTGGCATCACAGTACTCCCTATAAACAGTGCCATCAGAATGCTCCCTATAAACAGTGTCATCAGAATGTTCCCTATAAACAGTGCCATGAGAGTGCTCCCTATAAAAGTGTCATCAGAGTGCTCTCTTTAAACATTTTCAGCAGAGTACCCCTATATACAATGCCATCCGAGTGCTTTACATAAACAGTACCATCAGAGAGCTCCCTATAAACAGTGCCTTCAGAGTGCTCCCTATAAACAGTGCTTTCAGAGTGCTCCCTATAAACAGTGCCATAAGAGTAATTCCTATAAACCGTGCCAACAGAGTGCTCTCTATAAACAGTGCTATCAGACTGCTCCCTATAAAAAGTGCCATCAGAGTGCTCCCTAAACACAGTGCCATCAGAGTGCTTTACATATACAATGCCATCAGAGTGCTCCCTATAAACCGTGGCATCACAGCACTCCCTATAAACAGTGCCATCAGAGTGTTCCCTATAAAAACTGCCATTAGAGTGCTCCCTATTAGCAGTGCCATCAGAGTGTTCCCTATAACAGTGCCATGAGAGTGCTCCCTATAAAAGTGACATCAGATTGCTCTGTTTAAACATTGTCAGCAGAGTACCCCTATATACAATTCCATCAGAGTGCTCCCTATAAACAGTTCCATCAGAGTGCTTTACATAAACAGTACCATCAGATTGCTCCCTATAAACAGTGCCTTCAGAGTGCTCCCTATAAGCACTGCCATAAGAGTAATTCCTATAAACCGAGCCAATCAGAGTGCTCTCTATAAATAGTGCTATCAGACTGCTCCCTATAAAAAGTGCCATCAGAGTGCTCCCTAAACACAGTGCCATCAGAGTGCTTTACATATACAATGCCATCAGAGTGTTCCCTAAAACAATGCCACCAGAATCCTTTACATAAATAGTGCCATCAGAGTGCTCTATTTAAACAGTGTCATCTTAGTGCTCTCTCTAACAGTGCCATCAGAGTGCTCTGTATAAACAATGCCATAAGAGTGCTCTCTATAAACAGTGCCATCTGAGCGATTCCTATAATAGTGGCATAACAGTACTCCCTATAAACAGTGCCATCAGAGTGCTCTCTTTAAACATTGTCAGCAGAGTACCCCTATATACAATGCTATCAGAGTGCTTTACATAAACAGTACCATCAGAGTGCTCCCTATATACAGTGCCTTCAGAGTGCTCCCTATAAACAGTGCCATAAGAGTAATTCCTATAAACCATGCCAACAGAGTGCTCTCTATAAACAGTGCTATCAGACTGCTCCCTATAAAAAGTGCCATCAGAGTGCTCCCTAAACACAGTGCCATCAGAGTGCTTTACATATACAATGCCATCAGAGTGCTCCCTATAAACCGTGGCATCACAGCACTCCCTATAAACAGTGCCATCAGAGTGCTCCCTATAAAAACTGCCATTAGAGTGCTCCCTATTAGCAGTCCCATCAGAGTGTTCCCTATAACAGTGCCATGAGAGTGCTCCCTATAAAAGTGACATCAGAGTGCTCTGTTTAAACATTGCCAGCAGAGTACCCCTATATACAATTCCATCAGAGTGCTCCCTATAAACAGTGCCTTCAGAGTGCTCCCTATAAGCACTGCCATAAGAGTAATTCCTATAAACCGAGCCAATCCGAGTGCTCTCTATAAATAGTGCTATCAGACTGCTCCCTATAAAAAGTGCCATCAGAGTGCTCCCTAAACACAGTGCCATCAGAGTGCTTTACATATACAATGCCATCAGAGTGCTCCCTAAAACAATTCCACCAGAATCCTTTACATAAACGTGCCATTCGAATCCTTTACATAAACAGTGCCATCAGAGTGCTCTATTTAAACAGTGTCATCTTAGTGCTCTCTATAACAGTGCCATCAGAGTGCTCTGTATAAACAATGCCATAGGAGTGCTCTCTATAAACATTGCCATCTGAGCGATTCCTATAAAAGTGGCATAACAGTACTCCCTATAAACAGTGCCATCAGAGTGCTCTCTTTAAACATTGTCAGCAGAGTACCCCTATATACAATGCCATCAGAGTGCTTTACATAAACAGTACCATCAGAGTGCTCCCTATATACAGTGCCTTCAGAGTGCTCCCTATAAACAGTGCCATAAGAGTAATTCCTATAAACCATGCCAACAGAGTGCTCTCTATAAACAGTGCTATCAGACTGCTCCCTATAAAAAGTGCCATCAGAGTGCTCCCTAAACAAAGTGCCATCAGAGTGCTTTACATATACAATGCCATCAGAGTGCTCCCTATAAACCGCGGCATCACAGCACTCCCTATAAACAGTGCCATCAGAGTGCTCGCTATAAAAACTGCCATTAGAGTACTCCCTATTAGCAGTGCCATCAGAGTGTTCCCTATAAACAGTGCCATGAGAGTGCTCCCTATAAAAGTTTCATCAGAGTGCTCTGTTTAAACATTGTCAGCAGAGTACCCCTATATACAATACCATCAGAGTGCTCCCTATAAACAGTTCCATCAGAGTGCTTTACATAAACAGTACCATCAGATTGCTCCCTATAAACAGTGCCTTCAGAGTGCTCCCTATAAGCACTGCCATAAGAATAATTCCTATAAACCGTGCCAACAGAGTGCTCTCTATAAATAGTGCTATCAGACTGCTCCCGATAAAAAGTGCCATCAGAGTGCTACCTAAACACAGTGCCATCAGAGTGCTTTACATATACAATGCCATCAGAGTTCTCCCTATCAACCGTGCCATCAGAGTCCTTTACATAAACAATGCCAGCAGAGTGCTCCCTAAGAACAATGCCACCAGAATCCTTTACATAAACCGTGCCATCCGAGTCCTTTACATAAACAGTGCCATCAGAGTGCTCTATTTAAACAGTGTCATCTTAGTGCTCTCTATAACAGTGCCATCAGAGTGCTCTGTATAAACAATGCCATAAGAGTGCTCTCCATAAACAGTGCCATCTGAGCGATTCCTATAAAAGTGGCATAACAGTACTGCATATAAACAGTGCCATCATAGTGCTCTCTATAAATAATGCCATAAGAGTGCTCTCTATAAACAGTGCCATCTGAGTGATTCCTATAAACAGTGGCATAACAGTACTCCCTATAAACAGTGCCATCATAGTGCTCTCTATAAATAATGCCATCAGAGTGCTCTCTATAAAAAGTGCCATCTGAGTGCTCCGTATAAACAATGCCATCACAGTACTCCCTATAAACAGTGCCATCAGAATGCTCCCTGTAAACAGTGCCATTAGAGAGCCCCACATTAGCAGAGTACATGGTGTTGTGTATAAATCGAAAGTGGAGCCTCAGAAACATCTCCTCTGATGGGCCCCAAAAAAAAATCACAGTTGGACACAGCTCAGGAATGAAAGAAAAAAATGGAAAAAAGACAAAAAAACAAAATGTTCTTTTTTTGTAGGTACACCCGGAAGTCACAGAGTTAATTTTTCTTACTGTACTTTTCCTGTCTCTGTTCCCTATTTTATGCTATTATACCCTCTTCCAGTTATTTCTGCAAATATTTTTTAAATAATTATAATTGTTATTGCTATTTGTTCCTTCTAAGAGTCACAATTTTCCCAGTATGGATGTTCTCTAATTGCAGCAACTTCATAATATAAATGATCACTGACATCATTAATTATTCATATCCATCTCTGCTTGTTCCTGGATGGAAAGAAACAGCAAAGAAAGAGAACAAGGACTTTTAATTAAGTTCTCTGAGACAAGAGTGGAGCCCACTTATCGCTCCCTCATTAATCCAAATAATTGTTTGTTTGTGCAATGGTTTATTTTACAGAAGAGGGGGGTGTTATATACTAATATTGCTTGATATCACGGTACTTCATACTTCAAGGATAGAAGCCCTGGATCTTAACCTGTGATCTATACGGAAGATGCAGCTGTCCCTCCTATCATGCCTCAGAATAAAGCACACATTTCATATTCTCTTTACCCTGGGAGGGCTTTTCTTCTGTATTCAATATCACCCACTGCTGGCTTTGTATGACCTACCAAGAATGAAAGGGGAAAAGGAAGTGACGCAATTTTGGCACAAATGTGGCGTTCTCTTTTTCAGCCTATTCAGCCATGTGCCAATTGCAATTTAAATAATTTATCTTTACTATGCCAACACTCATTACTATAATACTGCCCCTATGTACAAAAATATAACTACTATAATACTGCTCCTATATACAAGAATATAACTACTATAATACTGCTCCCTATATACAAGAATATAACTACTATAATACTGCCCCTATATACAAGACTATAACTGCTATAATACTGCCCCTATATACAAGAATATAACTACTATAATACTGCCCCTATATACAAGAATATAACTACTATAATACTGCCCCTATATACAAGAATATAACTACTATAATACTGCTCCTATATACAAGAATATAACTACTATAATACTGCCCCTATATACAAGAATATAACTACTATAATACTGCCCCTATGTACAAGAATATAACTACTTAAATACTGCCCCCTATATACAAGAATATAACTACTATAATACTGTCCCCTATATACAAGAATATAACTACTATAATACTGCTCCTATATACAAGAATATAACTACTATAATACTGCCCCTATATACAAGAATATAACTACTATAATACTGCCCCCTATATACAAGAATATAACTACTATAATACTGCCCCCTATATACAAGAATATAACTACTATAATACTGCCCCCTATATACAAGAATATAACTACTATAATACTGCCCCTATATACAAGAATATAACTACTATAATACTGCCTCCTATATATAAGAATATAAATACTATAATACTGCCCCCTATGTACAAGAATATAACTACTATAATACTGTCTTCTATATACAAGAATATAGCTACTATAATACTGCTCCCTATATACAAGAATATAACTAGTATAATACTGCCCCTATATACAAGAATAAAACTACTATAATACTGCCCCCTATATACAAGAATATAACTACTATAATACTGCTTCTATATACAAGAATATAACTACTATAATACTGCTCCCTATATACAAGAATATTACTATAATACTGCCCCCTATATACAAGAATATAACTACTATATTAGTTTACAAGGGCATAGCTAGGAGTTGCTGGTAGGAATGTGCTTGGCGCAAGGGGGACACCAGCAAGCCACAGCAGCCTTGGCCAGGGTAAATATTTACAGGGCTGGAAGGAGCAAAATGAGGAAAAGCCTTGCTACTACTCTGGTCCCCAGTGCAAAGTCATTGCCTAGGCCCTCCCCTATCAGGTGGCAACTTGCATTACATCATACTGTATCCAATTCCATACTCTACAGCAGTGTATTACAATCTGGAGTTCTCTTGTTTTTGCAAAACTACAACTCCCAGCATGGAATCTGGGCCCTATGAGCTATAAATGCTACTTCTGCACCAAGATCCGGTTTTATAGAAATGTTCTCCATTTTTCATAAAGTTTCATTAAAAATTCCTGGTCGTCTAGGCTTTCGAAAGGGTTCATTGTAAATTCCCTGGTGGTCTAAGTTAGTAAAGGGGTGAATGGTCAATTTAGGTTGTACCTAGAGGTTCTGTCTTCAGGGAGATTGGGAGCCCTATACACCTGCCCACTTTGCCACCCTCTAAATCTGGTCCTGTTTGCACCCTCTATAGCTCCCTCTATGCTCCAGAGACTCTATACTCTATGTTTGCTACGTTTAGATCCATACATACAATGTGTTCTACCGATTCCTCTTTCCAACTATCTATATGACTGCAGCTCGAGAGACAATAGCACAGTACATTGTTATCACATTAAATTCACAGTCAACTGTGTAAAATGTCAATGAATGAACTCATTGCAGCAAGATGCCCTTCGTTGGACATCAATTTTGTTATTGTCGGAGCCGCTCACAGTGATTTTATGTTTATACCAATAATATTGCCGTTTATTACACTTTATATTGCTTTCAGTGATACTTGCAGCACTAATATATTATTGGTTTGAACTGAAATCAGCTTTGGAATAATAATCATTTTTGGTCGATTTCGTGACAACTTTTTTAAACCTAAATAGTTCCAACATTCTGTGCTGATTAATTTCTTAATATAGCTTTAGAGAATCATTTTTTTGATACAGAGCTCCAAATACCCTGCATAAACAAGAGATAGATGATTAAAAAAAAACTTCCTACCTGCAGCTGCCACTAGGGGGAGCTTAGGAGCATACTGCTGCTTGCTGAATACTACTTTTCTATTGAGTTCAAAGTGTAAAAGCAGTATGCAGTACGCTCTTAATGAAGCCCTCTAGCATATAGTGCAGAATAGGCTATTATTAAAGAATAATGTAGAAACTCTTGTGCATGCCTTGTGTTTACCAGTTTTAGTTGATGTGCCATTTATCTGTTGTCTTCCATCTTGCTTCCTTCTTCCCCTCTGATATGGTTACCGTAATGCAGCCTACATTTCCCATAAAGCTGCTGGTTTTGCAGAGTAAGAGGGGATGGAGTCCCATCACACTGCACCTATTCTCTTCCGGGTTTTATCTAAGTGCAGCAGGCGATAGATCAAGTGACATAGAACTTCTGTCCTCGCACTACAGAGTCTCAGTGTATCCTATGGGATGCAGCTTCAGCCTGTCTACTCTGCTTCCTTTTTTACACAAGAGGCAGTGAGGAGCAGCATCTCATAGAAATACACTTGACTCTCTGCACACAGCACTCACAGATAGTATAGACAGTTAGTGTGAATCAGGGGAGTTTTATAACCTCTGCAACTAATCATTGTATGGACTTATTATGTATGGACCTAACTATTATATCACTGCACTTCTGCTTCCTTAGATAGGGCAGAAATAACCTCATCAGCAGCACTATATGCATAAAAGGACATACAGAGGAACAAGGATGGTGGAGCCGGGTGGAAGGAGAAGTGTCTCAGAGCTGCCATAAGGGATATGATATGTGATGATGTAATCCTGTAGTTCACGGGAAGTCAGGCACACAGGGGAGAGTAACCTCCTGCTTACACATGAGAGAATGGTCTATTTTGGTGGTCAGACTGAGATCACATTACACAGGTGCCTATAATAAAAGGGTTTAAAATGTATAGATGCAACTGACTGGAAAGAAACAAATGACTGTGCTAGAATAATTTTGGTGAGTTATAATATGTGCAAAAACCTTATCATTTAATTCCATGGGGCAGATTTACTAAGACTGGCACGTTTCATACGCCAGTCTTAGCTATCTGCTCCACTGGAGTAAGATGCAATCCTCTTAATAAATCTGTTGCATCTTTCCTCTGGCCGTGCTTCACAATTCTGGCGCAATGACCGCAGCCTTGCACCATCCATTACCCCTCCAATCGCACATAAAATAAGTATGCTCACCTCACCGTTCTTCTTAGCCTCTCCGCTTTCCCTCAGCCTCCTGCGGCTCATACAAGGTCCTGACGCCGAGCAGCAACAAGGCCTTATATGCAATGCAGAACTCAACGCCATCAGGGCTACATCACATATAACGTCCTGATGATATCAAGCATCAGTCCGTTTATCAGCTGCGGCCAGTAGGGAGAGCCTGAGGAAACCCGGAGAGGACAAGGGGAACGGTGAGTTGAATCTAACTGTTTTTATTTTTTATTGTTTCACGGGGTAGTCTGCTGAGTGAGGGCAAGATACGGGGCATTACCTTGCTATGCCCCAGAGAGTGAAATGTACCACTATGATTTATGCCAGTTTTCTGGCGTAAATTCAAATACAATTTCAAATAATGGTGAGGGTGGGGTAAAAGACCCAAATGTCACAATGTTCAACACAAAATGGGCTTTTGGCCCATTTTGCAATTTTTCGACGACAGAAAACTGGCGTAGAAAGTTTGATAAGTTCCCCCTCTTTGTGTATGCTTAGAATTTGGAGCTCTGTATCAGAAAATCGTAGCTTTGAAGCCTATAAATATTATTAAGAAACTAATCGGTGCAACAAATAAAAAATGGTGTTCAGGGGTGGACCTTAATGAATATCTGCCAACTATAAATTGGCAGCACTATGAAGAGATAAAGATACATTGTTTAAATAAACTAAATTGTAAATGTGGACTAATTTTTATCGGGCATATAACATCTCTACTTCTGAACCCTAGTTTATAAGAAAGAGAAATCTACATAAAAGTTGAGTCACTGTGTACATACATTACATTACTTATCCTGTACTGATCCTGAGTTATATCCTGTATTATACTCCAGAGCTGCACTCACTATTCTGCTGGTGGAGTCACTGTGTACATACATTACTTATCCTGTACTGATCCTGAGTTACATCCTGTATTATACTCCAGAGCTGCGCTCACTATTCTGCTGGTGGAGTCACTGTGTACATACATTACATTACATTACTTATCCTGTACTGATCCTGAGTTATATCCTGTATTATACTCCAGAGCTGCACTCACTATTCTGCTAGTGGAGTCACTGTGTACATACATTTCATTACTTATCCTGTACTGATCCTGAGTTATATCCTGTATTATACTCCAGAGCTGCACTCACTATTCTGCTGGTGCGGTCACTGTGTACATACATTACATTACTTATCCTGTACTGATCCTGAGTTATATCCTGTATTATACTCCAGAGATGCACTCACTATTCTACTGGTAGAGTCACTATGTACATATATTACATTACTTATCCTGTACTGATCCTGAGTTACATCCTGTAATATACTCCAGAGCTGCACTCACTATTCTGCTGGAGGAGTCACTGTGTACATACATTACATTACTTATATTGTACTGATCCTGAGTTACATCCTGTATTTTCTTCCATAGCTGCACTCACTATTCTGCTGGAGGAGTCACTGTGTACCTACATTACATTACTTATCCTGTACCGATCCTGAGTTACATCCTGTATTATACTCCAGAGCAGCACTCACTATTCTGCTTGTGGCGTCACTCTGTACATACATGACTTATCTCTTTGGGTATGTGCACACGCTAGCTTCCTTTTACGTCTGAAAAGACAGACTGTTTTCAGGAGAAAACAGCTGCGTCGTTTCAGACGTAAAACCTCCTCCTCGCATTATGCGAGGCGTCTTTGACGGCCGAACATTTGAGCACTTCTTCATTGAATTCAATGAAGAACGGCTCAAATTACGTTTCAAAGAAGTGCCCTGCACTTCTTTGACGAGGCAGTCATTTTACGCGTCGTCGTTTGGCAGCTGTCAAACGACGACGCGTAAATTACTGCTCGTCGGCACAGTACGTCGGCAAACCCATTCAAATGAATGGGCAGATGTTTGCCGACGTATTGTAGCACTATTTTCAGGCATAAATCGAGGCATAATACGCCTCGTTTACGCCTGAAAATAGGTCGTGTGAACCCAGCCTAATACTGCCCCTAAATACAAGAATATAACTACTATAATACTGCCCTCTATATACAAGAATATTACTACTAGAATACTGCTCCTATATACAAGAATATAACTACTATAATACTGCCTCCTATATACAAGAATATAACTACTATAATACTGCCTCCTATGTACAAGAATATAACTACTATAATACTGCCTCCTATATACAAGAATATAACTACTATAATACTGCCCCCAATATACAAGAATATAACTACTATAATACTGCCCCTATATACAAGAATATAACTACTATAATACTGCCCTCTATATACAAGAATATAACTACTATAATACTGACCCTATATACAAGAATATAACTACTATAATACTGCCCCTATATACAAGAATATAACTACTATAATACTGCCCCTATATACAAGAATATAACTACTATAATACTGCCCCTATATACAGGAATATAACGACTATAGTCCTGCCTCCTATATACAAGAATATAACTACTATAATACTGCCCCCTATATACAAGAATATAACTACTATAATACTGCCTCCTATGTACAAGAATATAACTACTATAATACTGCCCCTATATACAAGAATATAACTACTATAATACTGCCTCTATATGCAAGAATATAACTACTATATTACTACCTCTATATACAAGAATATAACTACTATAATACTGCCCCCTATATACAAGATTATAACTACTATAATAATGCTTCTATATACAAGAATATAACTACTATAATACTGCCCCCTATATACAAGAATATAACTACTATAATACTGCCTCCTATATACAAGAATATAACTGCTATAATACTGCCCCTATATACAAGAATATAACTACTATAATACTGCCCCTATATACAAGAATATAACTACTATAATACTGCCCCTATATACAAGAATATAACTACTATAATACTGCCCCTATATACAATAATATAACTACTATAATACTGCCTCCTATGTACAAGATTATAACTACTATAATACTGCCCCTATATACAAGAATATAACTACTATAATACTGCCCCTATATACAAGAATATAACTACTATAATACTGCCCCTATATACAATAATATAACTACTATAATACTACCTCCTATATACAAGAATATAACTACTATAATACTGCTCCTATATACAAGAATATAACTACTATAATACTGCCCCCAATATACAAGAATATAACTACTATAATACTGCCCCTATATACAAGAATATAACTACTATAATACTGCCCCTATATACAAGAATATAACTACTATAATACTGTCCCTATATACAAGAATATAACTACTATAATACTGCTCCTATATACAAGAATATAACTACTATAATACTGCCTCCTATATACAAGAATATAACTACTATAATACTGCCTCTATACACAAGAATATAACTACTATAATACTGCCCCCTATATACAAGAATATAACTACTATAATACTGCCCTCTATATACAAGAATATAACTACTATAATACTGCCCCCTATATACAAGAATATAACTACTATAATACTGCCCTCTATACACAAGAATATAACTACTATAATACTGCCCCCTATATACAAGAATATAACTACTATAATACTGCCCTCTATACACAAGAATATAACTACTATAATACTGCCCCCTATATACAAGAATATAACTACTATAATACTGCCCTCTATATACAAGAATATAACTACTATAATACTGACCCTATATACAAGAATATAACTACTATAATACTGCCCCTATATACAAGAATATAACTACTATAACACTGCTCCTATATACAAGAATATAACTACTATAATACTGCCCTCTATATACAAGAATATAACTATAATATGCCTCGTTTACGCCTGAAAATGGGTCGTGTGAACCCAGCCTTACTGAAACAGAATTACAGCCTGTATTATACTCCAGAGCTGTAGTCATAATTCAGCTGGTTGTCATTGGAATCAGTCAACCACTTGTTGACAAGTACGCCGCCAACAGATTGCCAAAAGTAAGAAAACTATCCTATTTCTGCATTACTAATCAACAGGGCCAGTGTGGATGTATTGAATCGATTTAAAACATAACTTTTAATTCATATACTCTGTGACCTAACACATATTAAAAACCTATAAGGGTTCTGCAAAAATAATGTTTTAAACAGTAATGTCTTGCATTCTCCGCACTACAGTGAGGTTTTATCCGTGTTAAGCTGTACAATATTAAGCTCTGCTTTTATCATGGAGGGGTGCCTACAGAACGCTCACCCCTATGGCAGTACACAGAACCACTTATTAATGTTTATAGACACAATGTCATTGCGGCACCCTCCCCCCGACATATTTCACCATAGCAACGGTGTCCTCAGGGGTAAACGGGGCAATGCACGGAGAAACACCGAAACCGCGGTTTAAGAAACCTCGGGTTGCGTGACCTAGGAGGATTTCCCTATCAACAGCCAATCAGGCCCTCTGCCTCATGTAGTGATGTGATAGAGGGTAGCTGCGACCAATAGGGGAATTCGAAAGCCAGCCAATAGGTATCCCACTAGGGTTTCTGAGCAGAACAGGCTCGCCGAGACTAAAATTTTAGGCAAATTTTCATTGTGTTTACTACCATAACAGCTCATACTACAGGGAGTCACCCAGCTTTCCAGAATGTCGAGAGCACCAAATATGCCTATTTATACAGTGCTATGAGAACACGAGTTATACCAATGGCAGTCTACGGACCCCATTGACTTACAAGGGTCGGGTTCTATTGACTGGGAAAATATCACTGCATGCTGCGCTATTCTTCCTGTCCATTCTGCCAAAACTACAGACTGAAACTTTGACGGCAATGTAGACAGAGCCTTACGCTACATTCAGACGAGCGTGGGGAACCTCGGACGTGAAAAACTTCAGTTTTTCACGTCCAAGGTGCACCTGTATGGGTCGCGTTATAACGGATCCCCCATAGACTAGAGTCTATGGAGGGATGCGTGAAAAAACAGAAAATAGGACATATCCTATTTTTTCACCGACCCTTCACACGCTCTGTTGAAACAACGGTCGTGTGAATGGCCCCATTGAAGTACATGTGTCCGTGTCACGGCCGTCGTTTTAATGGCGGCCACACGGACTACATATACACTCTTCTGAATGAGCCCTTAGTGATATTTCCCATTAAGAGATCTTGGAGAGCTGTATTGTGTTATGTAAAAAGACAACAACACAAAAACAAAAAATTGTAGTCACACAAAATAAACAATTGACAGAAACCAATGTGTCAAATACTGTAGTCAATCTTCTTAACTGATCAATGTAAATTAGAGCATCAACAGATCAGGGATTAACAAGAAAGCAGCAGTTATGGTGAATACTGAGTATAAACTAGAGCCCATGGGAATAAAGCGTTTAATGATGCATTTTCCATACAAACAGATCCGTGAAAACAATAGCACTAGTTTTAGACATTTTCCTCGTTACTTAATTGTAAAAATTCTCATCATTGAGGAATTATTTATATTTTTGAGCATAAAAAAATAAAATGTAAGTCCTTTTTTTTTCATTTTCAATGCCTTTCTATATTTGTAGTTATTGTTTTCATTGCTATTATTACTATTATTATTACTAATATTATATTTTTTTTAATAATAATTCTAATAATAATATTTTAAGACAAATTGAATTGTTTTATGTAAAAAAAAACATTTTCTTACATTTTGTTATAATTATTATTTATTATTTTATGTGAAAATTGTTCTCTTTTAAATATTAATATATGGATATAATGTTATTATTTTATATAATTATTATTATTATTTTTATTATTATTATTATTATTATTATTATTATTATTTTATTTTATATTATTATTATTATTATTTTTATTATTATTATTATTATTATTATTATTGAAGCCATTTTCCCAGTATTTATTTTCCAAATACTAATATATAAATAAAATGCCATTTTGTTTATTATTTAATGCAACATTTATTATTATTATTATTATTATTATTATTATTATTATTATTACGATCATTGTTATCTTTAGTATTTTTATTTTCCATTTGGATATTAGTTTATGTTTTCTTAGTTAATTTTTTTTCATTTCTAAATCACCGCACACTTTTATGTCTCAATAGTCTTCTATTTCCTGCTTTCCAATGATTTCGTACATTATTATTCAGATAAACAGCTCTCTGAACCCAACGAATGAATAAAACAGCTTTACCTGAATATCTTACAGTAAAATAAATGAAAGTCAAGCTCCGGTTAACAGGTGTACACCGTCATACAACTCATCATGTAACCATCTTAACATTTTTAGGATATTTTATCCTATGGGATAGGACCATGGCCGGCCATAGATACGTTCGACCAGTGCGGTCGCACAGGGCGCCAGCCACCACACTGCAAGAGGGTGTGTGTATCCCCGCGCCGTTGCAACTACCAGCGGGTCAGGTCGACCCTAGTCCTTCTGGCCCGGGTGCAACTGCTACTTCTGCTGCCCTCTATAGCATAACACCCTAGTCCCGCTCTTCCATGACAGTCTCATATGTAGCCTCATAATGGCGTCTTTGGCCGGGAACACACGTCGCTTCGGCCTCTCCGGCTTTATGTCATTAAATAATGTGATCACTTGGGTGAAATCCAACTCTTTTTAATCTGAATTTCGAAGACTACTGACCTACATTTAAAGAATGCAGGGACTTGTGTTACAGATGGTGCGTTCATCTGAAATCCCTGCAACAAACCGACTTCCATGGAAAGGTCTAATAAATGAAGCGAGGCAAGCAAAATGAAAATTTTTTATGATTTCAATATTACAAACAATAATGATATTAAACAAAATTATTATTATTTAAACCAAACAGATTTTATAATAACTATAATTTTTTATTTATATATTTTCTTTATTTATTAATTTTATTATAATAGATGAACAATTGCAGTCGGCTAAGAATCAATTATTTTGACTTTTTGAGATACAGCTGCTTTGTATCCTGTATATAGAGCAGCTGTATCCTGCATAGAAACCTGAATCCATCAGGTTAGCGGCACTGACGGGTTCAGTGACAGTAGGTCCTGCGTGTCTTTGACATGCAGGATCGAGCTGTTACCGATCACATCTAAAATCATAACTTAGATGTGATCGATAACAGGTGGATCGGACCCGCTGTCACTGAACCCGTCAGTGCTGCTGACCTGATGGATTCAGGTCTCAGCGCAAGATACAGATGCTCTGTATACAGGATACAGTAGCAGTATTGTATCCTGTATAAAGTATTGTAACATAAAAAAGTTGCAAATTATGTCATATGGCAAATTTACGCAACTTTCTGACATTTTATGCCGTCTCCTTCACTTTTAAAAAAGGAGATGGTCTTATGGTCTAATTATAGCAAGAATCTACGCCATAGCAAGCGTTGGTTTCCCTTTCTGGCTCATGAACAGCCAGAGATGGCGTAATTTATTAAGAGGCATGCTGGAGCATTACTCCAGCAATCTTTATATTGAGACTGTCATATAAAACGCCAGTCTTAATAAATTCTCCACATATAATTAAATAATACAATTCTGACTACCTGCAGTCACCACTAGGGGGAGCTCAGGAGCATACTGCAAACTGTTTATACATTGAACTCAATACTAACACAGTATTCAGTAAGCTCCCCCTAGTGGTGGCTGCAGGTAGTCACAATTTTATCATTTAACTTTATGTCTATGCAGGGGATTTGAAGCTCTGTACCGCTATAAACATATATTAAAAAACTAATCAGCACAGAATTTTTGAATCTGTCAATATTAAAAATAAAGAAGTAGAAACTGTGTTTTGAGGTGGACATTCATGCTCAGATATTTTGGCTGATAAGACCAATGAATTGGTTGAAAAATGTAATAGGCAGTTAAAATGTTCTCAGCAAATAATTGCTATCACTTCTATAGCTAGGATTAAAGGGGTATCTGCTTTGAACAATGTATTTTTGTTAGAAGGGTCCTCTGAGGATCAGCTTATCATAGAGTGTCCTACTGCTCAACTGTAATCTGTGGAGGAACTAGTCAGCGCCACCACAGGAGAAATGAAGCATTACAAATCTCCAATTAAAATCAATAAATGGTCCTAACACACTCTTTGTAGAAGCTCCACTCTAATTATGGCCATGACCGGAAGACCAGCCTGTATTAACTCAGGATTTCCTAGTAGGCTTTTTTAAAATGGGCTTTCCAGATAACCCTTCTAACCTATAGTATCTATGGCCACCTTTAGGGTCTCTCAATTGGTGTTTTTTGTTTATCTGCATCTTAACTTTTAACTTTCTTTCTAACAGTGAAATAAGAACAATATGGATTTACACATTAATCTTTTAATAGTCCATTATTCATTTTCTGTAATCACATTTTGCCTCTGCAGAACGCACGCTTGCTGCGCACTATTAATCCTATTCAACCTCTTATATCTCCTTGTCAAAAACTTGCCGTGTGACAAAAACAACTTAATTTTGGCAAGATGTTTTCAGCAGGCAAACACAGCGCTGCCCACATCCGTCATGTTTTATGTGAGATTATTCACATTTAGTCTTCGTAGAATAACATAAGAAATAGAATTTGCAAAAATAACAATATATTTTGTATTGACGCTAATAGAAAAACAGAACACACATATAAACTGGCCAAGACATGGAGGCAATAGCAAGCAAAAAGGGAATTAAGACCTTGGATGTCATTGGTGCTCATCAATGTCAATGTTTGTAGATAACGAAAGCAATTCCACTATATTATATTTGCATATTAGGATATTGCTACCCATAGTATATTTTCAAGAAAAAGTAAGTGAACCCTTCGGAATTGGATTTCTACTTGATTACTAATAAACTGTGGTCTCTAAGTCACAAGTATAGACAAACACAATCTAACTAATCTAATAACACACAAATAGTTGTACAGTTCATGTCTTTTATTGAGCACATTGAGTAAACATCCACAATGCAGGGAGAAAAAGTAAGTGAACCCTTAAATTGAATAACCTGTAGGTTCTATTTTAGCAGCAATCACCTCCACCAAATGTTTCCTGTAGCTGCAAATAAGATTTGCACAATGTTTAAGAGAATGGGAGAGTAGCAATAGTCCTGAATTGTATCTATTTGTACACAATTTGTCTCATTTTGCATTGATGTACACCCAGGTCTATAGCAATGCTTTTGTAGCCTTTTCCAGCTTCATGCATTTGAATAACACGTCTTCTGAGGTCTTCAGAAAGTTGTTTGCCTCAATATATGGTTCACACTAACCAATCTTTCTTGAGAAGAACAGATTTGTCAGTAAGCAGGATTTGTTTGCCTTTATGTATTGGCCAAAGCACCTGTGACACCCACACTTCCAATCTCATCTCCTTAATTGAAACACCATTTGCCAATTAGCTCTTGCCAATGTGCTCAATAAAAGACATGAACAGTACAACTCTTTGTGTGTTATTAGTTTAGTGTGATTGCGTTTGTCTATAATTGTGACAATTCTCTTTCTTTTAAGGACTAAGGGAGTCACTGACTCAGCTAAAACCACGAAATTCCAAGGAAAGTGTCACAGGCATGTGTGGCCACTTTTCCTACATGTGGCTGCAATGACAGTCTGGTGGAATCTGAATTTCAGATGTGGTTTTGGGGAACTCATGGGTATCTACCGACCTTCATCCAGCTCTACCGACCTTCATCCCAGGTCAAAAATTTGTGCTGAATAATTTTAGAATATAACTTTATAGGGGTCAGAGTTCAGTTTTTCTATCATACAGAGATAGAGTTAAATACTAAAATTCTGTCTGCATGTAGTCACCACAAGGGGGGGCTTAGAAAGTTACTGAAGACTGTTCAATGTGTATGCAGTAAGCTTCTAAACACACCCTAGTGGTGGATGCAGAAAAAAATAACATCATTCATCTCCGAAGGTAAGTGAAGGAGGTTGGAGCTCTAAATACATTCATAACACCGGATCCATAATAGACTGACCCTTCCTGTTCTGTAGAGATCAATTCCCAGCAGTCATCTCATTATCATCACAGGCAGGATTACACTGACAGGTAACACCTATATATAGCTAACACAGGATCCACCATTCATTGTAGACTAATCCTTTCAGTTCTGTAGGGATCACTTTTCAGCAGTCATCTCATTATCATCACAGGCAGGATTACACTAACAGGTAACACCTATAAAATACATATAGATAACACAGGATCCACTATTCAAAATAGACTGACCATTCCTGTTCTGTAAAGATCACTTCTCCAAAGTCATCTCATTATTATCATTATTCCTGCATAATGACCTTTGCACAGGTCACAGAGCATGACTAGACACTTTCACAAAGAAGTCCATGAGTCATCTTCAGGGATCAGTTTCCATGTTGCTGCTGTAAAGCAAATCTCTGAACTGCTGTTAACAGAGCCGAGTAGCAGCTCAGACAAGATGGCCGCTCTAATAATAATGTACAGATGATGATGATAGAATTAAAAAATCTACAATCAGAAAATAAAAACAAATTAGACAAAAAGATTATGTTTTACTACCTGGTTTTAATAAGAAAAACAAATATATAGGTGATACTTTTACTTTAAGATCTTATTCTTTAACAATAATTAATCAATTATGTCGCCTAAAACTTCCCGAATTATTGTTCGACTCCTAAATTGAATGTCCACCTTTTAACACCATGTCAATTTTAGGTCCAGCATTCTTTGTTATTACATTTTATAATACATCTTTATAGAAGTCGAAGATCCATTTTTTTCTGATGCAGAGCTCCAAATCACTTGCATAGACAGTGATAATATTCTGAGTACCTGCAGACACCACTAGGGGGAGCTTACTGCATGCTGTTATTATTGAGTTCAATGTATAAACAGTATGCAGTAAGCTCCTGAGCTCCCCCTAGTAATGACTGAAGGTAGTCACAATTTTATTATTTAATTATATGGGGAGAGTTTATTAAGATTGGCATTTCATATGACAGTCTTAATATAAAGATTGCTGGAGTAAGCTCTCAATCTCCCCCTAGTGGTGGCTGCAGACAACCAGAATTTTATGATTTAACTCTATTGCTATTTCAGAGATTTAGACTCTATCAGAAACAATTCTGACTAATATAAATTTAAGACATTATTCAGCACAGAAACATGTGTCAGATTATAAGTAAATTCTGTTAGTAAATATGACAATTAGAGTAGGATAGAAAGCATTTGCAACAGTTGCTTTTCCCATGGCATTAAAACCTATTAGCCTACACACCTCTGATGTGGAGCCGATACAATTATCGCTGAACCATAATTGTGTGTACAGAACATTGGTCAATGGATTCACTTAAGAGACCCTGCATGATTATCACTGTTGTTATTAAAGGTATCTTCGCTAGTTTTCCCTAGAATGCTTATTAATTACTCACTGATTTTTAATCTATAGGGATACAAAATTATTTCCAGTAACCATGTAACTAGATGTATCCAATTCATAAATTGTATCTGCATATAATTAATGCTGATATAACAATGTTATCTACTAGTGCTTTTGCACTTACATTGATGCTTTAAGTAACGATGAATTGGTATATCAAAACGATACAGGCATGGCCGGCCTTAGCTATGTTCGACCAGTGCGGTCGCACAGGGCGCCAGCCGCCACATGGCAAGAGGGGCGTCAGCGGGTGTCTGTATCCCCGCGCCGTTGCAACTGGCAGCGGGGATACACACACTAACTGCATTCGCACCCGGGCGCTTCTTCACTTAGTGGCTACCGCTGTAGCAGCCATAGCGGCTGCTAGCGGTGACACCGGGCATGAGGGCGGTGGCGCCGCTAGCAGCTGCTGTGGCTGCTATAGCGGTAGCGATGGCACTATAGCAGAGCAGGGAGATATCTCCCTGATCTGCTGTCTACTAGCGCCACTGTAGCTCCCTTCAGCTACAGCGGCGCTAGTAGACAGCAGAGCAGGGAGATACCTCCCTTGCTCTGCTATAGTGCCCCCCTGTAGATATCAAACCCCCCCCCTTCCAGGATAGCGCCACCATAGCTCCCTGAAGGAGCGGAATCCCGGTGTGGCTGGGGATTCCGGTCCTGGAGCGCTGCTTGATGCCTCTGTCCATAGATGGACAGTGACATCAGGGAAAACTCCTGAAGCGGAATCCCCGGTCACAGCATTGCAGACTCTATGATCGGGCATTCCACTCCAGGAGAAGCCAATTACGTCATGGACACAGACGTCAGGAGCTTCTCCTGGAGTGGAATCGACGGTCATAGCGTCTGCAACGCTGTGGACGGGGATTCCGCTTCAGGAGTTTTCCCTGATGTCACTGTCCATATATGGACAGAGGCATCAAGCAGCGCTCCAGGACCGGAATCCCCGGCCACACGGGGATTCCGCTCCTTCAGGGAGCTACGGTGGCGCTATCTTTACTGGAAGGAGGGGGGTTGCTATCTACAGGGGGGATGTGGGCTGTGTGGCACTACCTACAAAGGACAACTGTGCAGGAGCACACAAAATACCCAGCTTTCCCGGGTATCAAAAAAAAGTGTGGAAATAAAGATATAACTTTTATTTAATCTAGCTAAAAAGGATTAATTCTTTACTCAGACTAAATAAAAGTTATAACTTAGTTTATTTCCACACATTTATTTGATAGCTGGGAAAGCTGGGTATTTTGTGTGCTTTTGCACAGTTGTCCTTTTTTGAATGTCTATTGCCCACCAGCTATCGGTCATTTCGTAGTCCTTGCACTACCTACAAGGGTGCTGTGGGCTGTGTGGCACTACCTACCAGGGGGCTGTGTGGCACTACCAACCAGGGGGCTGTGTGGCACTTCCTACTAGAGGGCTGTGTGGCACTACCTACCAGGGGGCTGTGGGCTGTGTGGCACTACCTACCAGGGGGCTGTGTGGCTCTACCAATCAGGGGGCTGTGTGGCACTACCAAGCAGTGGGCTGTGTGGCACTACCAACCAGGGAGCTGCGGGCTATGTGGCACTCCCTACAGGAGGCTGTGCGGCACTCCCTACAGGGGGCTGTGTGGCCCTCCCTACAGGGGGCTGCGTGGCACACTCTACAGGGGGCTGTGTGACGCTATCTACAAGGGGGCTGTGTGGCGCTATCTACAAGGGGGCTGTGTGGCGCTATCTACAAGGGGGCTGTGTGGCGCTATCTACAAGGGGGCTGTGTGGTGCTACCTACAAGGGGGCTGTCTGGCGCTACCCACAAGGGGGTTGTGTGGCGCTACCTAAAGGGGGAATCTGTGAGTGGGAGTCTGATGGTCATTTTACTGAGTGGTGGGCTGATCGTCATTTTGCTGTGAGTGGGGGGCTGATGGTAATTTTACTGTGAGTGGGGGGTTGATGGTCATTTTTCTGTGAGTGGGGGGCTGATGGTCTTCAAGTGGTTTCCACCTCTGACCTCCAATTGAAATTAATAGGAGGCAGAAGATACCTGCGGCGCTCGTTTGGAGCTTTTTTTCCTGCGTCTTTTGCATTCGCTTCAACAGCTTAAGAAAAAACACAAAAAAAAGGTCACACAACGCTGTCAGTTGCTGAAGGAATTTTGAGGCAGCTTTTTTTTGCCTTACAAAAAACGTGTGTGAACAGACTCTACGAGTGTAGTTCTTGTTCTTAGCCGTTTTCTGTCTTTCTCAAAACAATTTTTGGTAGGGGGGCCCTGAGGAAATTTTGTTTTTCCAGTGCTGCCTCGAGTCCGAAAATTTTGGGAAACTCCCGTCATGGAGCAGCTCAGTTCGTCATGGGAACGGGGCCTAGGTGAGTACAATTTTTGTTTTTGTTTGGGGGCATTGTCTACAAGGGGGAGTTGCGGGGACTGTATGGCACGATCTACAAGGGGGAAGTGGGGGACTGTATGGCACTGTCTACAAGGGGGAGGTGAGGGACTGTATGGCAATGTCTACAAGGGGGAGGTGTGGGGGGCTGTATGGCACGATCTACAAAAAGGAGGTGGGGGATTATGGCACTGTCTACAGGGAGGCTGTATGGCAAAATCTACAGGGGGGCATTATACTGTGTGGGGGCCACTAAGCGGACATTATACTGTGTAGGGGTACTACAGGGGGCATAATACTGTGGGCACAATTAGAGAACAAAATACTGTGTCCTTGAAGGGGTTGTAATATATTATATTATTAAATATTATTATTATTATACTGTATAGTGGCACTAAAGGGGCATTATAATTTTTTTATGGGCCATTTTTTTAAAATGATGGGGTGGGGCACCGAAAGATCATTTCGCACAGGGCGCCATCTATCCTAGGGCCGGCCCTGGATACAGGCTCTATGCCTCCTTATGAATCTAGTCTGGATTTTGTTTAGATATATTTTAATTTTTAATTTTTGAGAATTGTATTATTTTATTGTTATTTTATCTCCAAACTAGACCTCTAATATGCATAGGCAATAAATCCAAGAGGGGATAGGTGTCCCCTCTTCCTGTATTCCGAATATGCTGCCAGTATAGTCAGGGATATTGTTCTCTCTATACTACCCTTCAGCTAGTACGCTGAGATGCGAGTGCAGCTCCTCAATCCAAGTTTACTGCACTACTTATGAGTCAGACAGCTCAGTGCTAACCAGAGCACGGTTAGTAATGGCTACTATATAATAGACCTATTAAAGGGAAGGTGTCACGAAAAAAAAAACATTTCTGTGTTTTTTCTTTTAATTTATTATTAAAATAAATTTTATTTATTTGTGTTTTTGTCTTTTCCTTTTTCCTTTTTTCTGTCTTTTACTTTTCTATGGGGGCTGGCATTTTTTTTTCCATCTCTGTATGTGTCGATTAACGACACATACAGAGATGGAATACGGCACATACATCCCCATAGTTAATGCAAACGGGAGCCGTTCCATTCACTATAGCGTACGCCGTCTGTGTGGGAACGGCGCATGCCAAAAGGAAGGTCTTCAGTTGAGCGACATCCGGTGCCATTTTCATGTGGACCGGAAGCCGCGGCCGGACAGTAAGATGACGACTTCCGGTCGCGGCTTCCGTCCATGTGTTCAGAAGCAAGGACTAGGAGCGGAGGGAGCAGTGGCAGCAGGTAAGTTATGTTTGTTTATGTTCATGTTATACTGTGTGATTACCACTGTATCTAAGCCTACTACACTGTGCATTCGCTCAAAAAATGGCGACACACAGTGTAGGAGGTTTGAACATTCAACCCCCTCCTTTCTCCTGGCACTAGCCAGGATAAAGGAGGGGGGATTGTTTGAGGACACTAGAGCGATTGTGTCTTCTCCAATTTTGCAGCATAAAGCAATGAGGTTGCTTTACCACATGCCAATGCTGCAATTTTGGGAATTGCTCCCTCTAGTGACCAGCACATGGAAATGTTATAAATTAGAATCTAATTTATAATATTTCCTGACTTGTGAAAAAATTAAAAAAATGAGAACAATGTGTAATCATTTATATACTAACTGTTTAACTAAAAAAAAAAAATATATAATTTCTAGCGACACATACCCTTTAAGAGCTCCTGTATCTTTCAGCTACCAATTGTCAGCCCTACGGCGGCTAGCAAACTGGACCCCACGTTAAGGCATGATTCGATGCCTCTAATACATTGAGCATTAACATCATTAAAAAGATCTAAATCTGCAGGTCCCTGATGAATTGCGTCAGATATTAATATAAGTATTGAAACGCGTAGGGCTGACAATTGGTAGCTGAAAGATACAGGAGCTCTTAATAGGTCTATTATATAGTAGCCATTACTAACCGTGCTCTGGTTAGCACTGAGCTGTCTGACTCATAAGTAGTGCAGTAAACTTGGATTGAGGAGCTGCACTCGCATCTCAGCGTACTAGCTGAAGGGTAGTATAGAGAGAACAATATCCCTGACTATACTGGCAGCATATTCGGAATACAGGAAGAGGGGACACCTATCCCCTCTTGGATTTATTGCCTATGCATATTAGAGGTCTAGTTTGGAGATAAAATAACAATAAAAATAATACAATTCTCAAAATATTTTAATTAAAATATATCTAAACAAAATCCAGCCTAGATTCATAAGTAGGCATAGAGCCTGTATCGTTTTGATATACCAATTCATCGTTACTTAAAGCATCAAAAGCACTAGTAGATAACATTGTTATATCAGCATTAATTATGTGCAGATACAATTTATGAATTGGATACATCTAGTTACATGGTTACTGGAAATAATTTAGTATCCCTATAGATTAAAAATCAGCGAGTAATTACGAGACCCTGCATGAGTGTAAACCATTAACCTGTGATTCATTAATATTTATTTCATACACAAATTATTCATATCAAGTCCTAGCAAAACAGATTCAAGTATATCATCAGCACAAGGGGCAGCCAACAGGATATCTAGTGGACAACACATGTGTCCTACCTAACCACAGGCTATCCTGAGTACTAACACCTATTGGCACTCCATTGCCATGCTGGTCAATGTTAGAGCCCCAGAAAGAAGATATTTTATTTACCTTTCCATCCATTATTGTTTTCCGCCACCTCTCTACTCACTTTCCATTTGGATGTGGCGTCCGGCGTCAGCTTCACCAAGTGTAACGGGGTCGGTTGACCCCCGATCCGGACATAGGTACAGGTCCCAGATCTAAGACCCGCATCTATGAGATATTTATGGTATAGCTGTGGATATGCCATAAATGTCTAAGGTGGGAATAACCTTTTAAAGGGAACTCAATGGGACCTATATAAATCTGTATGCAGTAAACTCCCCCTAGTGGCAGGAGCAGGCGGGCAGAATGTTATTATTTAAAAAAAAAAAAAGCAGGGGATTCAGAGATCTGTGTAAGAAAAACGTAGCACAGTTTTACCGCTCAGACGGCACTGATCAGTAATGTAATGTTTTGTACGTAAATACGAATGGTGCTGCGGGTATTCAAACATGTCAATTAGACACGTCACACATGCCCTAGAGGAAGCCGGAAGGGCGAAACCCAGGGTCGGCGAGAGTGTTTGGCGTGCCGCTTTTAACTTTTATCGATTCTATTGAATTTGATGTTTTTATTCGTTTTAAATTCTGAGTATGGATTAAAAAACCTGCGTGGAGCGAACCGTTTTTAGAGGGTGTTGCACTATGTTTCTCTTTCTTACATACTAGAGAGATAGGATCTTATCCTACCAGGAGTCCAAGTGTTGGGACTAAGGCCCTAGTCACACGACAGGGACAGTCGGAACAATAGACTCCAAGTGGGGCTATTTCCACGGGCCGTCAAAAGATGGATCATGCCCTTCTTTGCCGGCCGCACGGCTCCCATAGAAGTCTATGGGGCCGAGTAAAGCACAGCCGTCACTTGGATGTGATCCGAGTGACGGTCGTGCTTTCTGCCGCTCGTTCGCTTACTTCTCCTCCTCACAGTGCGAATATAACGGCACCGATACCTCAAAAACGGAGGAGGCTACACAGGTAGTTTAACGTGCCCCAGGGTCTGTGCAGTAGCGCCTATAACATAGTGCACTCAGCTACATATGTATGGGCTAGTGAAAGGTTCTCTTTAAGGAGAGATGAATAACAATACTGTACTGTGATTATAATTGGGCTTGATATACAGTGAAGGACACAAACTATCTAAATTGCCCCCTGCTGCATAAACACTCACTACAAAGAAATGATACGAGATATTTTCCGTTCAAATCACAGAAATCATCTTCCAAATTATCATGTATCTAAATTACCTCCTTATCAAATCTCAACGTTATTGTGAAACAAACAAATAACAAGTACAGATCCCTAAAATGAACCAAATCAACAACATATTGTTTATAGAAAAAGCTAAAGAAAAGGTCACCTGACCCGAAATCTTAAAGGTCTGCAACTAAAACAAGAAGGAAAAGGTATAATACCAGATATGCAATCAGCAAGTCATTGGAAACAGAACTCCTTTTGTTACAACTATATAAAAAGATGAATAACATTCCATGAAAAATAATAATTCTGGAGCATCTTCTCATAGAAGTTAGCATTGTGTTGTTCCTCTGTTATTCCTCCTGGAAATAAATGAATAAATTGACACTGTCTGCACTGACTGGACAGCTTCAGACTGTGTATGGACCTGCAGCACCCGGCAAGGTCGGGCAAGAGGCGGGGCACACTGAAGGGGGAAATGCCCACTGCTGCTCTCTGCTGTGTATTCACTGTCCTGTGTGGTTTTTCTTACACAGGAAAGTAGGAGAAACTACACAGGACGTGTCGGGTCTCAAACTCAGGACCTGCTTTACGGGATGCTGAAATACTAACAGCGACCACAGGCTGCACTGCTGTCTATGAGATGATTTTCTCTACCCAAATACCTCAATAGTTTTCTTTTTCTTTTTCACAAGTATAATGTACTGGTATATAAATATATATCTCTATATATTAGTACATTATAGGTGGAAAAAAATGGAAACCGTAAAATTCACAGTTTTTTCAGAAATGTTACGGCACAAAAACACATTTTGTAAATACACTTTATTAAAGTAAACCTGTCACCTCTACAGATATGTCTGTTTGAGTAAATATGTACTTATGTTCCTTAGGAAAAAAGAATTATGGAGATATTTTCTTAGAATTCTGCATTGTGCTGTTCCTCTGTTATTCCTCCTAGAAATGAATGACTAAACTGACAACTGGGTGTCAAAGGGGTGAGTCTTTTTCTGTTAGTACTAATTGGACAGTGTCAGTCTGTGTAGGGACACACCCTCAACTGGTAACACTCAGTTGTCAATTTATTCATATATTTCCAGGAGGAATAACAGAGGAACGACACATGTGTTCAAAGACAAGATGCTCCAGAATAGTTATTTTATGGGGAATACAATTATTTACTAAAACTGACACATCAGGAAAGGGGACAAGTTCTGTTTATATAAATATCACAAAATTGTAAATAACAACGACATATTTGGTATCCGCATAACAACACGTACAATACAATAAAAATATTATTTATCGGTAAATGTTGTAGACAAAAATGTTGCAGTTGCGTTTTTTCTGCATTTAACCCATAATACATGTTAATATAAATGAAATACTAATTAAAATGCCACCTAAAATAAAATATAGCTCATCTTACGAAACGATCTCATATATCTATTGTGACTTGAAAATAAAAAAATGATGGCTATGAATGTGGGTAGGCGAAACCCCAAAAATTCTGGTTATCTGAACAATTACAGCACCCACAATTCCGTCAGTCAAAGGATTAAAATTGTTACAATCAGTTATCAATGTATTTATAAATTTCCAGGAGGAATAACGGAGGAATGACGCAACGCAGAGTCTTAATATCAAAATGATGCTCTAGAATTTCATGGGGAGTATATTACTAGAACATACATGTCAGGAAAGGTGGCAGGTCCTCTTTAAGAGGTATTATTGTTTCAGCAAGTAAAACGTATTTATGGTCTAACGCAAAGTTCTGCAAATTTCCAATATATTTTGTGTATCATTTCAACACAGTTTTATAGAGCTCTGCTTGCAGTCTTTGAATAAGAACCCTCACGGCATACATCCAGAGGATGAACATTTTCCTGGTCATGTGATGATCATGCCGGTGCATGGCTCGTTACAAGACAGAGCTCTGATAACTGTCACTGTAATGAGCTGCGCAGCTGTGCGATCATTAAATGTCGACTCGTTACAGTGATCATAACCTTACACCTTATTACAGTACAGTTATCAGAGCTCTCTCTAATGTAACGAGAAGTGCAGCTGTGTGATCATCTGTTGACTTGGACAAATTTTCATTCTTTGGAAGCAAACAATGAAGATTCCCATCCAATCACTGACAGCAGAGATCTTGAAAACTGAGAAATTGACACACAAAGTAAATAAGAAGAATCAAGATATAGATTGCTACATCTGTATGTCCTCTATGTATCCTCTATGTATCTTCTCTATGTATCCTCTATGTATCCTCTCTATGTATCCTCTATGTATCCTCTATGTATCATCTCTATGTATCCTCTCTATGTATCCTCTATGTATCCTCTCTATGTATTCTCTATGTACCCCTTCATGTATCCTCTCTATGTATCACCTATGTACCCTCTTTATGTATCCTCTATGTATCTCCTCTATGTATCCCCTCTGTGTATCCTCTCTGTACACTACCGTTCAAAAGTTTGGGGTCACCCAGACAATTTTGTGTTTTCCATGAAAACTCACACTTATATTTATCAAATGAGTTGCAAAATGACTAGAAAATATAGTCAAGACATTGACAAGGTTAAAAATAATAATTTTCTCCTTCAAGCTTTTATTTCGTCTTGGAATGCTCCATTTGCAGCAATTACAGCATTGCAGACCTTTGGCATTCTAGCTGTTAATTTGCTGAGGTAATCGGGAGAAATTTCCCCCCATGCTTCCAGAAGCCCCTCCCACAAGTTGGATTGGCTTGATGGGCACTTCTTGCGTACCATACGGTCAAGCTCCTCCCACAACAGCTCTATGGGGTTGAGATCTGGTGACTGCGCTGGCCACTCCATTACAGATAGAATACCAGCTGCCTGCTTCTTCCCTAAATAGTTCTTGCATCATTTGGAGGTCTGCTTTGGGTCATTGTCCTGTTGTAGGATGAAATTGGCTCCAATCAAGCGCTGTCCACAGGGTATGGCATGGCGTTGCAAAATGGAGTGATAGCCTTCCTTATTCAAAATCCCTTTTACCTTGTACAAATCTCCCACTTTACCAGCACCAAAGCAACCCCAGACCATCACATGACCTCCACCATGCTTGACAGATGGCGTCAGGCACTCTTCCAGCATCTTTTCAGTTGTTCTGCGTCTCACAAATGTTCTTCTGTGTGATCCAAACACCTCAAACTTCGATTCGTCTGTCCATAACACTTTTTTCCAATCTTCCTCTGTCCAATGTCTGTGTGCTTTTGCCCATATTAATCTTTTCCTTTTATTAGCCAGTCTCAGATATGGCTTTTTCTTTGCCACTCTGCCCTGAAGGCCAGCATCCCGGAGTTGCCTCTTCACTGTAGACGTTGACACTGGCGTTTTGCGGGTACTATTTAATGAAGCTGCCAGTTGAGGACCTGTGAGGCGTCTATTTCTCAAACTAGAGACTCTAATGTACTTGTCTTGTTGCTCAGTTGTGCAGCGGGGCCTCCCACTTCTCTTTCTACTCTGGTTAGAGCCTGTGTGTGCTGTCCTCTGAAGGGAGTAGTACACACCGTTGTAGGAAATCTTCAGTTTCTTGACAATTTCTCGCATGGAATAGCCTTCATTTCTAAGAACAAGAATAGACTGTCGAGTTTCACATGAAAGCTCTCTTTTTCTAGCCATTTGGAGAGTTTAATCGAACCCACAAATGTAATGCTCCAGATTCTCAAATAGCTCAAAGGAAGGTCAGTTTTATAGCTCCTCTAAACAGCAAAACTGTTTCCAGCGGTGCTAACATAATTGCAGAAGGGTTTTCAAGTGTTTTCTAATCATCCATTAGCCTTCTAACACAGTTAGCAAACACAATGTACCATTAGAACACTGGAGTGATGGTTGCTGGAAATGGGCCTCTATACACCTATGTAGATATTGCATTAAAAACCAGACGTTTGCAGCTAGAATAGTCATTTAGCACATTAACAATGTATAGAGTGTATTTCTGATTAATTTAATGTTATCTTCATTGAAAAAAACTGTGCTTTTCTTTCAAAAGTAAGGAAATTTCTAAGTGACCCTAAACTTTTGAGCGGTAGTGTATCTCCCTATGTATCCCCTCTATGTATCATCTATGTATCCCCTCTGTGTATCCCTTCTATGCATCCCCTTCATGTATCCTCTCTATGTATCTCCTCTATGTATCCTCTCTATGTATCCCCTCTATGTATCCTCTCTATGTATCCCCTCTATGTATCCTCTCTATGTATTCCCTCTATGTATCTTCTCTATGTGTTCCCTCTATGTATCTCCTCTATGTATCCTCTATATGTATCCCCTCTATGTATACCCTCAATAAATCCACTACATATACCCTCTATGTATCCCCTCTATGTATCCTCTATGTATCCTCTATATATCCTCTCTGCGCCCCCTATGTATCCACTATGTATTTCCTCTATGTATCCTCTATGTATCCTCTATGTATCCTCTATATATCCTCTCTATGTATCCCCTCTATGTATCATCTGTATATCCCTTTCATGTATCCTCTCTATGTATCCCCTCTATGTATCCCCTCTATGTATCTCCTCTATATATCCTCTCTATGTATCCCCTCTATGTATCCCCTCTATGTATCTCCTCTATATATCCTCTCTATGTATCCCCTCTATGTATCCCCTCTATGTATCCTCTCTATGTATCCTCTCTATGTATCCCCTCTATGTATCATCTGTATATCCCTTTCATGTATCCTCTCTATGTATCCCCTCTATGTATCCTCTATGTATCCCCTCTATGTATCCCCTCTATGTATCTCCTCTGTGTATACCCTCTATATATCCTCTCTATGTATCCCCTCTATGTATCCCCTTTATGTATCCTCTCTATGTATCTTCTATGTATCCTCTATGTATCCTCTATGTATCCTCTATATATCCTCTCTATGTATCCCCTCTATGTATCCTCTATATATCCTCTATATATCCTCTCTATGTATCCCCTCTATGTATCCCCTCTATGTATCTCCTCTGTGTATACCCTCTATATATCCCCTTCAGTGAGTCTCAGTATTACAATAAAGGTATTGGCCGCTGCCTGGAAATGAATCTTAATGTCTCTTCCTATTACAGGACTCATCAAATATTTAAAAGCATCCTCAGAAAGCAACTTTTAATATATGAAAATGATGATAACAAAATCATACGGCTGCAGGATATGATAAATGTTTCCAGCCGGTATTGTTCTGTAGACGGTAAACCAACCGCAACGCCGCCGCGCCATAAATGGGTTAAACATTATAATTGATTTCAGATCAAATCCGTTGCATTTATAATGCGGCAGAAATGGGTTAAATGTGCTCTCGTATGTCTCAGTGCAGCGTTCCAGCCTCGTCTCTGGTAACTCTTCATCTCCTCACCTTGTATACAGGGGAATGATCTTCATAAAACGGAAGATGTAATAAGATTTTATGCAATATTGAACTTGCGATGTATTAACTGACATTACTCCCTGGTCCCAGAAAGGGATCACAATGTCATTTTCCTATTACCGACATACAATGTCTTGGGAAACAAATTGACCTTTTTGACCTTGACCAGTTTAAAGGAACATTCCAGACAAAACCTACAGTCAGGGGCGAAGCTAAAGGATCATGGGCCCGGGTGCAAGAATTCAGCTTGGGCCTCCCTACTTCTCCCCAACACCACCAGACCCCTGTGCACGCCTATGCCCAGCCGCCTTGCCCGACAGACCCCATGGATGCACCCGGAGTATAATGCTACCCATACAGTATAATGCCCCCCATAGCTGCCCCATACAATATAATGCCACCATACAGTATAATGCCCCCCATAGATGTCCCATAGTGTATAATGCCTCCCATACAGTAAAATGCCCCACTTAATACAGTATAATGCCCCCATCGCTGATCCATACAGTATAATGCCCCCCTATAGCTGCCACCATATTACCCCCCCTCCCATACCCAGTATAATGCCCCCATATGTACCTAATAGAAAAATAATAACATAATTACTTACCTATCCTCGTTCCCACGACGGGGTGAGGTAATTTTTCTCCCCTGCACTGTGTTGTGAGTGAAACGGTGCAGACAGGCGCGAGGACGTCACTACATCACACCTGCCTGCGTCCAGCCGCTCGCGGGACAGTGAATGCTGGAGCAAGGCTCCAGCACTGAACTGAACTGTATCTGCGTCCTCAGGACGCAGATACAGTTGGAAGCGGACAAGCACGGTCAGCGCTGTGTGGCAACGGGGGCCCTTGGGAGCCCCCCAGGCTTAAGGGCCCAGTCGCAACTGCAACCATTGCGATCCCTATAGCTACACCACTGTCTACAGTATATACTGTGTTTTGCCTAGTGTAGGGCCTAGGGGAGTGGTGCATGCTACAGAGAATACCTGTGTCATGCTCCGCCCCCGGAGGCATTGCACTAGGCATAATACAGTCCATCTTGCTCCTGGTGTTCCTTTAAAATTGATCAAGGTCTTAGAGGTCATTTTTCTTCCTATGAAATTGTGTGTTCCTGATAAGAAAAAAAGATTGTGATCCCCTTTAGAACCAGGCATTGATGTGAATTAATACATTCTGTTTATAATAGTGCTGTGTACAGATGTAGCAGAGCTAAATATGTCATTTAACACTCTGGGTTTCATTATTAGTGAATCATATGAGATATTTGAGTAATGTCCTATGTACAATAATCAGTACCATATGGCAGTCTGTACTGATGTGCAAATGGATGCATATGGTATCGCGTTTGAATTATATGTATCCGTATGGCGTTACGAATACCATTTATTCCCTAATCCGTTCCATATGGAGTGCAATGCAGTTGTGTGTGCATGAGGTCTTAGGATAATGTAACAGGTTTACCTACAGCACTATGGAACTGTACAATGAGAAAAGGTAAACCGAATGTCAAACTCAGCTCTGCTATATCAGTAAATAATGGTTATATAGAATCAATTCAATAAGACGTATCATGAAGATACGTTACTCAGCGTATGGAGAATACAATATTCCGACGTCAGTCACACATAGTGACAAGGCAACAAGATAAACCTAAAGAGAACACAATGTATCATTTTGCTACCGTACTGGAAAATACAAGGAGCATAAGATTGGAAATAGATGGGCAAGCGATATAGATGTGGCCGGATGCCAGTGATGCCAGCGTGTGGTCTGGCCCCCTAGATGGAGCAGTCCTGCTTGTTTTCTTATCTACGTCCTGCATGCCAGGCATCTTGTCTTTCTTCAGCTTGTTTGTGCCCTTCTATCTGTCCATGAAATCCTCGCCACCGAAGAGCTGGAACCCGTCGCTGCTCATGCGGCCAAATTCAATTCTATCCTATGTGCGGATCTGTTTACCTTAACAACTCAAGGAAAACCCAATAAGCATAGATGACATGGCCTAATGCATAAGTAACGACGCCGGGTGACACGCCAACCTACCACTAATTGACTGCCTTTTGTTGTTCGGTCACGGTATATCGGGAGGCTACAAAGAGATGCATGCTGGATAGTGTCAGTCACTTGTTTTGCAAAAACGACAATGTGTTTTTCGAAAATAGATACAAATAATGCAGGACCATTCCAAGAGCGATAAATAATGGATCACAGGACGTAGCTACATATTGTTATGCTACAAAACAAGTACAAATTCCAAAGTTTGCCTTTGGCCAAAAGGTGTAGACAGATGGAGATCAGAACACCCCCCAACCACACAAAAGTATTACGTCCCCCAATGTCTGACCTGAGTTAGTATTTTGTCCGGCTGCTATACACAACAAGTCCACAAGAGGTGTAGTCATGGCACAAGTCTTGGTAGGGCTAGTCATTTTGGGACCACAGGCTTAGGGACTAGACCACTCCTGGACCCTTCTTATATCAGTTTCTAAAATGATGGACCAGCACCATGGATAGAAATGTCTGACTTATACCCGAGTTTTGGCTGTGTTCACACACTAAAGTAAAACAGGCTGTAAAATACGGAGCTGTTTTCAAGGGAGAACAGCCTCTGATTTTCAGCTGTTTTTAAAGCATCAAACTTTTGTTGATGCTTTGTTTTTAGCTGTTTTTCTATTGACACAATAAAAAACTGATCAAAAAACGACTCAAGAAGTGACATGCACTTCTTTTTACGGGCCGTCTCTTACACGCCGTTTTTACAAACGGCCGCGTAAAATAAACGTCCCGTCTGAACTTAGTGGCGTTTTTCCGATTTAAATCAATGGGCAGATGTTGGAGGCATTCAGCTTCCGTTTATGCCCTGAAAAAGCGCCTGAAAACACTGCGTATGAACATACCCCGAAGCTTCTTTTGAGGCATTCTTTGAGGCGTTTTTCATAGTGTCAGGTTATGTTCACACGCTGTGTTTTCAGGCATATTTCGGGGGTGTAAACGCCCCGAAATATGCCTGAAAAAACGGAAGCTGAACGCCTACAAACATCTGCCCATTTAAATCAATGGGAAAAACGGCATTTAGGTTATATGGGCATCTTTTTACGCCGCTGTTTTAAAAAACCGGCGCGTAAGAAACGCAACGTAAAAAGAACTGCATGTCACTTCTTGAGCTGTTTTTTGAGCCGTTTTCATTGTGTTAATAGAAAAACGGCTAAAAAAAAACCATAAAAAATTGTTTGATGCTTTAAAAAATGGCTGAGAATCAGAGGCTGTTCTCCCTTGAAAACAGCTCTGTATTTTACAGCTGTTTTTACTTTAGTGTGTGAACATAGCCTTAGGCTGGGTTCACACGACCTATTTTCAGGCGTAAACGAGGCGTATTATGCCTCGTTTTACGTCTGAAAATAGGGCTACAATACGTCGGCAAACATCTGCCCATTCATTTGAATGGGTTTGCCGACGTATTGTGCCGACGACCTGTCATTTACGTGTCGTCGTTTGACAGCTGTCAAACGACGACGCGTCAAAATACAGCCTCGTCAAAAGAAGTGCAGGACACTTATATACATTATATGCAGGACACTTCTTTGGACGTAATTTGAGCCGTTTTTCATTGAATTGAATGAAGAACAGCTCTAAATTACGGCCGTCAATGACGCCTCGCAAAATGCGAGGATGAGCAATTACGTCTGAAATTACGGAGCTGTTTTCTCCTGAAAACAGCTCCGTAATTTCAGACGTAAATGCAGTTTACGTGTGCACATACCCTTAGACTTGAAAAAGTCTAGGTAGACCTGCTCACTAATGCTGGGGCCACTACTTTACCTGTGTGACTAATTTGGACAAAACCAAACCACCATTTACATGGGGCGATAATAGGCTGAACAAGTGTTTCCAAGAATGCTTGTTCCCGATCACTGACCCGTGTAAACATGGCAGGGATCAGCCCGTTTGTCGACTGAGCGTAACTTTTACTTCCCGTGTAAACAGGGGATGTGCTGCCCGCAATATAGTACAGACCTTCACCTTTGACCTGAATGAATGTTTTATTATACATTAGTTTACCTCTTAAGACCTGCCCAGACCCCTGTACATCTGATAACCCTGAAATCATAGTAGTCCGGTATTTGTCTAGGCTTAAAGGGGCTGTCCAGTTTGGAAAACCCATTGTCATCAAACCTTTGAGGGAATTTTAATAGGGCGGGGGTCCTCTGTTCAGGATCCTCATCTCTTGGTCAGAGTGGAGAGCGGTTACATAGAGCGTCTCTCTCGCTCTGGAGGACCTGTCCTGTCTTTAATTACACAGACAACACATTAATATGAATGGACACTGTGTTATTCTTCATTTCCCCTGTGGTGGCGCTGCAGGGAAACTGAACACTTACTGGCAGATTTCCCCACATATTACAGCTGATCGCTGGGGGCCCAGTAGGGGGACACTTTGTGATCAGCTTATTGTCTTATTGTCAAGTGATCCTTCTAACAAGTAGAGATTGTCTAAAGCGGAGAACCCCTTTATCAGAAAATCTAGTCCCAGGAGACAAGAACTGATGTAATGTAAGAGGACACTTTTCTGATTCGCAAAACATGTTTTATAAAGAATCTTGGTCCAGTCCATAGTCTGGATCCTCAGGTCTGAGATGAATGAGCATTAGGGCTTATTCAGACGAAAGTGGGGAAACAGCCTGTCTTTCACGTCTGCGTTGCCCCCTGTGCGGGTCCTGTTTTCACGGATGCCCATAGACTTGAGTCTATGGCGGGATCTGTGAAAACGGAAGAAAATAGGACATGTTCTATTTTTCAATGGACCCGTCACATGGTCCGTTGATACAACGGCCATGTGAATGGCCCCATTGACATACATGCGTCCGAGTGATGGCCGTTGTTTTAATGACCGTCACATGGACGTATTCTAGGTTCATCTGAATAAGACCTTAGGGTCCTCCTACACGACTCAAGGTTGGCCGTGTAAACGAGCGCCGATCAATGAGACAGATCATTGATCGGCACTTGTTTGCTCATGCCACAAGGAGCTATGTGTGGGGACGAGCGCTCATTACTATGACCGCTCCTCCCCATACATTTCGATCATGTCGGCAGCGCGTCTTTCTGTTTACACAGTGAGATATGCTGCCGACAAAGATAATGTTTTCGGCTGCGTAAACAATACAATCAGCCAATAAATTTTAGTTTTCCCAATAATTGTCAGTGATGTTGCTAGCACTTTCCCCGGTCTTTTACCTGGTGCCCCACATCTCCCTGCGTCAGCTTTCACCACAATCAATGGCATTAGCATCCCCATCCTCCATCACTAGTGCCCCAGGTATCTTCTGAGTCTACCAACCCGTTTGTAGCTCTATGAGTACCGTATGGCTGTAGAAGATCTGGTTATAGCACCCAGGATGTCCAATAACATTGGGATCACTGTCTTATTAAAAATGACCTGTCAGCATTCTTGATATATCAAATTTAGTACATACTTATATTAATTTCCTATGAAATACCAATTCTGGATCATCTTTGCGTTGTTCCTCTGTTGTCCCTCCCGGAAATTTATGAACACATTGGTAACTAGGTGATATCATTCCCTTTTTCAATAAGATATGTCTCCCTATGTCCTCTGACACTATCAGCACTGATTGGACAGTGTCACACTGTGTAGAGAGAATGAAACGGCAACACCCAGTTGTCAACTTATTCATACATTTCCATTAGGAATAACGGAGGAACGACTCAATGTAAAGTTCTAAGAAAAGGGTCTCCAGAATTGTTATTTCATGGGGAATATATGTATTTACTAAAACTGATTAGGTGAGGTGATATGTCCTCTTTAAGAATGTATCATCCCCCCAGTCACAAAAACAACGGCTTCTGGTAACGTGGCCTTTAGTGGGGGAGGGGGTTGAAATCTTCCAAATATAATTGAACTTCCAATTTTTGGCTAATACTGGCTCATGGTCTTATCAGAAGCAGAAAGACAGGAAAAATAAAATTTCAATAAAATAATTTTCAGTGCTTCATATTGTGAAATTGTTTTTACAAAGCACGGCTGAGAAGTGTTCCCATAAATAACAGCCAGTGCTACAATTATATCAACTTTTAATATAACAACGAGATCTTCTATTAGGGCATGACCACACGTGGCGGATTTCCTCCGCAACTGTCCGCATCAATGCCGCACCTAATCCGGGTTGCGGATTACGGCTGCGGATCTGCCCAAAATGTGCAGAAAATTGATGCGGACTAGCTGCTGCGGACTGCGGGAAAAGTGCTTCCCTTCTCCCGATCAGTGCAGGATAGAGAGAAGGGACAGCACTTTCCCTAGTGAAAGTAAACGAATTTCATACTTACCGGCCGTTGTCTTGGTGAAGCGTCCCTCTTTCGGCATCCAGCCCGACCTCCCTGGATGACGCGCCAGTCCATGTGACCGCTGCAGCCTGTGCTTGGCCTGTGATTGGCTGCAGCCGTCACTTAGACTGAAACGTCATCCTGGGAGGCCGGACTGGAGACAGAAGCAGGGAGTTCTCGGTAAGTATGAACTTCTATTTTTTTACAGGTTGCTGTATATTGGGATCAGTAGTCACTGTCCCGGGTGCAGAAACAGTTACTGCCGATCGCTTAACTCTTTCAGCACCCTGGACAGTGACTATTTACTGACGTCTCCTAGCAACGCTCCCGTAATTACGGGAGCCCCATTGACTTCCTCAGTCTGGCTGTAGACCTAGAAATACATAGATTAGACAAGATGTCTCACAGGACAAATGCATATAGAGGTGGGAAAAACACTCAACCACCCATATGAAAAATTAGAGATAAGGACTCTAACAATATATGATAAACCGGAGAAACAGAGTCCATATATATCAATGTATGAAACAACTAAATATCTTTATTGAGAAACAAGAATAAAATACATAAAATAACATAGACAGAGAATCCAAAAATAGTCCTTAAATGGATCACAAAAGTGTACATTGAGTCACTGTATATATTAGAGAACACTGATAGTATGCACAGTTACTATGACTCAATGTAACTCCAACATGGGGTGCATTGACATAGTATGAATTGTATGAAAAACAGGCAAAGTGCCTAGCTCTGAAAAGGTCTATGGTGACTGAAAAGTAAGTACTTATTGCCTAAAAAATGGCAAAAAAGCCCCCGATGTAAATCCAGAGTATGCACTTACCCATGTATGGGAGGTGGAGTGTGACCCAGCCGTATAGGATAGCTGTATATTGGGATCGGTAGTCACTGTCCAGGGTGCAGAAACAGTTACTGCTGATCGCTTAACTCTTTCAGCACCCTGGACAGTGACTATTTACAGACGTCTCCTAGCAACGCTCCCGTCATTACGGGAGCCCCATTGACTTCCTCAGTCTGGCTGTAGACCTAGAAATACATAGGTCCAGCCAGAATGAAGAAATATCAAGTTAAAAAAGAAAGACGCATCCGCAGCACACATAACATGTGCATGACAGCTGCGGACTTCATTGCGGAAATTAGAATCTCCATTGAAGTCAATGGAGAAATTCCGCCATGAGTCCGCCACTGCTCCGCAACAGACAGAGCATGCTGCGGACACCAAATTCCGCTCCGCAGCCTATGCTCCGCAGCGGAATTTTACGCATCGTCTAAACGAACACTGCTAAATTAAAGTGGAAGTCAATGGACAAACGGCTCCGCTGCGGATTAACGCTGCGGAGTGTCCGCAGCGGAATTTAAGTGAAATTCCGCCACGTGTGAACCCAGCCTTACGCTGACACTAGTGACAGCTCTCAAGCAGTAAAACGTGGAAGCTTTTACTTTTTTTATTGCACTTAATGGTATTCAACTGACCTTATTGTCTAGAGTGCACGAAATGGAGCAAAATTGCTTAATTTTGTGCAATATTGTAGGAGTTTGAAGTGTGGGGTCACAAATTTAATAGTAAATTGGTTCAATTTGCAGCCAAAATGAGTCGCACAAATGGAAAATTAATAAACTGAATACTCATACTGCCTTCTATGTACAAAACTATAACTACTATAATGCTGCCCCCTATGTACAAGAATATAACTACTATAATGCTGCCCCCTATGACCAAGAATATAACTACTATATTACTGCCCCTATGTACAAGAATATAACTACTATAATACTGCCCCTATGTACAAGAATATAACTACTATACTACTGTCCCCTATATACAAGAATATAACTACTATAATACTGCTCCTATATACAAGAATATAACTACTATAATACTGCCCCTATATACAAGAATATAACTACTATAATACTGCCCCTATATACAAGAATATAACTACTATAACACTGCCCCCTATGTACAAGAATATAACTACTATAATACTGCTCCCCTATGTACAAGAATATAACTACTATAATACTACCCCTATATACAGGAATATAACTACTATAATACTGCCCCTATATAGAAGAATATAACTACTATAATACTTCCCCTATATAAAATAATATAACTACTATAATACTGCTCCTATATACAAGAATATAACTACTATAATACTGCTTCTATATACAAGAATATAACTACTATAATACTGCTCCCTATATACAAGAATATAACTACTATAACACTGCCTCCTATATACAAGAATATAACTACTATAATACTGCTCCTATATACAAGAATATAACTACTATAACACTGCCTCCTATATACAAGAATATAACTACTATAATACTGCCCCTATATACAAGAATATAACTACTATAATACTGCCTCTTATATACAAGAATATAACTACTATAATACTGCCCCTATATACAAGAATATAACTACTATAATACTGCCTCCTATATACAAGAAAATAATTACTATAATACTACCCCCTATGGACAAGAATATAACTAATATAATACTGCTCCTATATAGAAGAATACAACTACTATAATATTGCCCCCTATATACAAGAATATAACTACTATAATACTGCCCCTATATACAAGAATATAACTACTATAATACTGCCCCTATATACAAGCATATACCAACTATAATACTGCCCCCTATATGCAAGAATATAACTACTATAATACTGCCCCCTATATACACAAATATAACTAATATAATACTGCCCCCTATATACAAGAATATAACTACTATAATACTGCTCCTACATACAAGAATATAACTACTATAATACTGCCCCCTATATACAAGAATATAACTACTATAATACTGCCCCCTATATACACGAATATAACGAATATAATACTGCCCCCTATATACAAGAATATAACTACTATAATACTGCTCCTATATACAAGAATATAACTACTATAATACTGCCCCCTATATACAAGAATATAACTACTATAATACTGCCCCTATATACAAGAATATAACTACTATAATACTGCCTCTATATACACGAATATAACTACTATAATACTGTTCCTATATACAAGAATATAACTACTATAATACTGCCCCTATATACAAGAATATATAGGGGCAGTATTATAGTAGTTATATTCTTGTATATAGAGGGCAGTATTATATTAGTTATATTCTTGTACATAGGGCCAGTATTATAGTAGTTATATTCTTGTACATAGGGGCAGTATTATAGTAGTTATATTCTTGTATAGGGGCAGTATTATAGTAGTTATATTCTTGTATATAGGGGCAGTATTATAGAAGTTATAGTCTTGTATATAGGGGGCAGTATTATAGTAGTTATATTCTTGTATATAGGGGCAGTATTATAGTAGTTATATTCTTGTATGTAGGGGGCAGTATTATAGTAGTTATATTCTTGTACATAGGAGCAGTATTATAGTAGTTATATTCTTGTACATAGGGGGCAGTATTATAGTAGTTATATTCTTGTATGTAGGGGGCAGTATTATAGTAGTTATATTCTTGTATATAGGGCCAGTATTATAGTAGTTATATTCTTGTACATTGCAACACATGAGATTGTAATTTACATTGTTGTTCTCCTTCATAATCAATAAATCTAGAACAAGACTATATATTAATCTCTATCCATGGCTATTATCATCTAACGGCCACATAGAAATTTACATCCTCCAATCAATACATTGTCCAGCACAGACATCACTGCTGCATTTGTTCATTACCCGTGATCTAAGCGTTCAGTTTGTAACAAATGGAAGATAAAGTGCAACAAATCAGCAATTAACAAAGAGCCAGTGATCCAATAAAGCAGCCAAATATCCAAAAAGCCAAACAAAGGGAAGGCATTGAGGCGATCAGAGAGGTTCGCTCTGATGATAGCAGTGGAGAGGGCAGCTGCCTGGTAATCAGCTTATGTCCTATAATGTGCATGAGAAAGATGACATTTTAATCACTACAAAAATCATGCAACAAGAAATAGTAATTTTTCACTTCAGCAAACAGTTGTGCAGCGCTGTCATATATCAATAGTATTATATACTTATATTACTGCCACTCCTTCATGTGCAGAGATACGTTCATAGGTCACCAATGGCTATTTCTGATATCTGTAGGTAAATACGATACTGATTAAGTATTTCTAGCCTTAAATTATATCATTATTGCTGCACTATGTGGTATGTTGTTCTTCAATAGTTCTATGTATTGTGATTACTATTTATCATCAGATATAGAAAATTAGGGGGCAGTATTATAGTAGTTATATTCTTATACATAGATCGCAGTATTACAGTAGTTATATTCTTGTATATAGGGGCAGTATTATAGTAGTTATATTCTTGTCTATAGAGGCAGTATTAGGGCAAAGCCCCACGTGGCGTAATTGCTCTTGAATTCCACTGCGGACACTCCGCAGCGTTAATCCGCAGCGGAGCCGTTTCTCCATTGCCTTCCACTTCTTTTTAGTAGGCTTCGTTTAGACGAGTCTGAAAATTTCGCTGCGGAGCATAGGCTGCGGTGCGGAATTTGGTGTCCGCAGCATACAATGGATGTTGCGGACCAGTGGCGGACTGGTTGCGGACTCATTGCGGAAGTTCTCCATTGACTTCAATGGACATTCTAAATTCCGCAATGAAGTCGGCAGATGTCATGCACATGTTATGTGTGCTGCGGATGCGTCTTGCTTTTTTGACATGACATTTCTTCATTCTGGCTGGACTTATGTATTTCTAGGTCGTCTACAGGCAGACTGAGGAAATCAATGGGGCTCCCGTAATTACGGGAGCGTTGCTAGGAGACGTCAGTAAATAGTCACTGTCCAGTGTGCTGAAAGAGTTAAGCGATCAGCACTAACTGTTTCTGCACCCGGGACAGTGACTACCGATCCCAATATACAGCAACCTGTAAAAAAAATAGAAGTTCATACTTACCGAGAACTCCCTGCTTCTGTCTCCAGTCCGGCTTCCCAGGATGACGTTTCAGTCTAAGTGACGGCTGCAGCCAATCACAGGCTGCAGCGGTCACATGGACTGCCGCGTCATCAAGGGAGGTCGGGCGCGTCACCAAGACAACGGCCGGTAAGTATGAAATTCTTTTACTTTCACTAGGGAAAGTGCTGTCCTTTCTCTCTATCCTGCACTGATAGAGAGAAGGGAAGCACTTTTACCGCAGTACGCAGCAGCTAGTCCGCATCAATTTACTGCACATTTTGGGCAGATCCGCCGCAGAATCTGCAACGCAGATTCTGTGCGGCATTGATGCGGACAGCTGCGGAGGAAAACCGCCAGGTGGGGCCATGCCCTTATAGTAGTTATATTCTTGTATATAGGGGCAGTATTATAGTAGTTATATTCTTGTACATAGGAGGCAGTATTATAGTAGTTATATTCTTGAACATAAGAGGCAGTATTATAGTAGTTATATTCTTGTATATAGGAGCAGTATTATAGTAGTTATATTCTTGTATATAAGGGCAGTATTATAGTAGTTATATTCTTGTATATAGGGAGCAGTATTATAGAATTTATATTCTTGTACATAGGAGCAGTATTATAGTAGTTATATTCTTGTACATAGGAGGCAGTATTATAGTAGTTATATTCTTGCATATAGGAGGCAGTATTATAGTAGTTATATTTTTGTATATAGAGAGCAGTATTATAGTAGTAATATTCTTGTACATATGTGGCAGTAGTATAGTAGTTATATTCTTGTATATAGGAGCAATATTATAGTAGTTATATTCTTGTATATAGGGGCAGTATTATAGTAGTTATATTCTTGTACATATGTGGCAGTATTATAGTAGTTATATTCTTGTATATAGGAGGCAGTATTATAGTAGTTATATTCTTGTATATAGGTGCAGTATTATAGTAGTTATATTCTTGTATATAGGAGGCAGTATTATAGTAGTTATATTCTTGTATATAGGGGCAGTATTATAGTAGTTATATTCTTGCATATAGGAGGCAGTATTATAGTAGTTATATTCTTGTATATAGAGAGCAGTATTATAGTAGTAATATTCTTGTACATATGTGGCAGTAGTATAGTAGTTATATTCTTGTATATAGGAGCAATATTATAGTAGTTATATTCTTGTATATAGAGAGCAGTATTATAATAGTAATATTCTTGTACATATGTGGCAGTAGTATAGTAGTTATATTCTTGTATATAGGAGCAATATTATAGTAGTTATATTCTTGTATATAGGGGCAGTATTAAAGTAGTTATATTCTTGTATATAGGAGCAGTATTATAGTAGTTATATTCTTGTATATAGGGGCAGTATTATAGTAGTTATATTCTTGTATATAGGAGCAGTATTATAGTAGTTATATTCTTGTATATAGGAGTAGTATTATAGTAGTTATATTCTTGTATATGGGGGCAGTATTATAGTAGTTATATTCTTGTATATAGGGAGCAGTATTATAGTAGTTATATTCTTGTACATAAGAGCAGTATTATAGTAGTTATATTCTTGTATATAGGAGGCAGTATTATAGTAGTTACACTACCGTTCAAAAGTTTAGGGTCACTTAGAAATTATTTTTGAAAGAAAAGCATGGTTTTTTTCAATGAAGATAACATTAAATTAATCAGAAATACACTCTATACATTGTTAATGTGCTAAATGACTATTCTAGCTGCAAACGTCTGGTTTTTAATGCAATATCTACATAGGTGTATAGAGGTCCATTTCCAGCAACCATCACTCCAGTGTTCTAATGGTACATTGTGTTTGCAAACTGTGTTAGAAGGCTAATGGATGATTTGAAAACCCTTGTGCAATTATGTTAGCACTGCTGTAAACGGTTTTGCTGTTTAGAGGAGCTATAAAACTGACCTTCCTTTGAGCTAGTTGAGAATCTGGAGCATTACATTTGTGGGTTCGATTAAACTATCAAAATGGCTAGAAAAAGAGAGCTTTCATGTGCAACTCGACAGTCTATTCTTGTTCTTAGAAATGAAGGCTATTCCATGCCAGAAATTGCCAAGAAACTGAAGATTTCCTACAACGGTGTGTACTACTCCCTTTAGAGGACAGCACACACAGGCTCTAACCAGAGTAGAAAGAGAAGTGGGAGGCCCCGCTGCACAACTGAGCAACAAGACAAGTACAATAGAGTCTCTAGTTTAAGAAATAGACGCCTCACAGGTCCTCAACTGGCAGCTTCATTAAAGAGTACCCGCAAAACGCCAGTGTCAACGTCTACAGTGAAGAGGTGACTCTGGGATGCTGGCCTTCAGGGCAGAGTGGCAAAGAAAAAGCCATATCTGAGACTGGCTAATAAAAGGAAAAGATTAATATGGGCAAAAGCACACAGACAATGGACAGAGGAAGATTGGAAAAAAGTGTTATGGACAGACGAATCGAAGTTTGAGGTGTTTGGATCACACAGAAGAACATTTGTGAGACGCAGAACAACTGAAAAGATGCTGGAAGAGTGCCTGACGCCATCTGTCAAGCATGGTGGAGGTAATGTGATGGTCTGGGGTTGCTTTGGTGCTGGTAAAGTGGGAGATTTGTACAATGTAAAAGGGATTTTGAATAAGGAAGGCTATCACTCTATTTTGCAACACCATGCCATACCCTGTGGACAGCGCTTGATTGGAGCCAATTTCATCCTACAACAGGACAATGACCCAAAGCACACCTCCAAATGATGCAAGAACTATTTAGGGAAGAAGCAGGCAGCTGGTATTCTATCTGTAATGGAGTGGCCAGCGCAGTCACCAGATCTCAACCCCATAGAGCTGTTGTGGGAGCAGCTTGACCGTATGGTACGCAAGAAGTGCCCATCAAGCCAATCCAACTTGTGGGAGGGGCTTCTGGAAGCATGGGGTGAAATTTCTCCCGATTACCTCAGCAAATTAAAAGCTAGAATGCCAAAGGTCTGCAATGCTGTAATTGCTGCAAATGGAGCATTCCAAGACCAAAGCAAAGTTAGAAGGAGAAAATCATTATTTCAAATAAAAATCATTATTTCTAACCTTGTCAATGTCTTGACTATATTTTCTAGTCATTTTGCAACTCATTTGATAAATATAAGTGTGAGTTTTCATGGAAAACACAAAATTGTCTGGGTGACCCCAAACTTTTGAACGGTAGTGTATATTCTTGTACATAGGGGGCAGTATTATAGTAGTTATATTCTTGTCCATAGGAGAGGATAGACGTGTGCTTGTGAGCTCCCTGTTAGGACTATGCATGGCTTCTGACCCAGGTGGAGGGGAGGGGTCCTGGGCTGATGATCCTGGGAAAGCCCAGAGTCTGGAGTTTGGCCTGCAGCATGGAGATGGTGGAGGTGATGATCTGGAAATGGTGGCTGGTGAGTCAACTGAATCTCATGATGTTGGTGAATTGTGCACAAAAATGACAAAGAAAAATATCTTTAAAATGGAAATGCAAGTTCGCAAATTGAGAACTGAAATTAACCAAGAGACTGATCCAAAGGCAAAGCTGATGAAATGTGAGTGTCTGGATGTTTGCACACGTGAGCTGGTGATATTGAAGGAGAGATTGCAGAAAGAATCATGCACAGTACCCAAAATAAAGAACCGGGCAATTGAGAACAAAAGGGAGACCAGAGCCCAAACTGTGAAGAGAAAAAATATCATTGCAAAAAAAGACACTGACTATAAGACTGTGTATAATATTGTGGCACAGGGAAATCCTGGAAGATATGAGTGTGCAGTGTCTGGAGGTTCACATCTCTCATCATGTGTGGGGTCTGTGCAATCAGCCAACACAAATGCTGCTAAAGCTGCAGAGAAATGTGTGCCAGCTGACGAGGGGTTAACTGCAGTAGACTCTATGTGCAGTACTGATGAAGTGAATGCGAGTGGCACTCCTGGGAGTGAGCAAGAAAGTGCCGCATATACTGACATTGTAAGTGAGACCTCGCTCAGCGCGGTGATTGACAGTCTGATATCTGATGAACCAGCGGCACAGGCTGAGGCGGACATTGCAGACCCTGTTCTGGAGGTTCAGCCGCCCGCAGTGTCAGTGAATGGAGTACAGGTTACACAGCGATCAGGAGCAGACACAGGAGGATCTGCAGTACAATCAGCTGAGGAGAGGTCCAGTCCTGACCCACATGCTGACAGACCTCAGTACAGGAGACTGTTCTCCAGCGTCACAAGACCGACTAACCCCCCACCTCAGAGGAGGAACGCGGTCAGAATCAGGTACTCAGGACCAGAGGAAAACCTCCCCTCCAGACTCCACATTGGGAAAGTTTTGTTGAAGGAGTTTATGAAGTTTAAAGCTTCTGAGGTGTTCTGTAATGGTGGGGGGGGTAGGGAAACGGACAAGTGAGCCCTAATCTACCCGCCACTCTGTCCCTGCCTACTTGCAACGACCCGCCCTAGGCGACGGGGTACAACTGGGCGGCGGTCCCTGCGCTCAGTACGTGCATGACAAACACGACAAACAAACAAGGGAATACAAGCAAGGGAAATGGGCAGTTGCTCGCGGAAACACCGTGAGCAACAGAGTAGTGAACGAGCCGAGTCAAGCCAGGAGAGTGCGAGGTACAAAGCGAAAAGCAGAAGAGTAGTCGGTAAGCCGTGGTCTGTATGGAGCAGGATCAAAAATAGCAGGAGCTGTAGCTGGGCCAGGAAACCTCAAGGAAAGAATTCACAAGCACAGATGGACAGGAAGAGCAGGCTTAAATAGACCGAGGGCGGGAGCTAGCTGAGTCTGGCCAGGCTGCGATAGGCTCTCCCACTCCTAAGCCTGCCAGCCTGAGTGGAGGAAGCTGGTGTCTGTCTCAGGGATGTACACTCAGGTGTTGACTGATTAATTCTGGGAGTTAACCCCGAAGCAGTGCCTGGCAGATCCTTTACAGTACCCCCCCTTTTATGAGGGGCCACCGGACCCTTTCTAAGTGGACCTGGCTTACTGGGGAAACGCAGGTGGAACCTCCTGACCAATACCCCAGCGTGAACATCCCGGGCGGGTACCCAAGTCCTCTCCTCGGGCCCGTATCCTCTCCAATGGACCAGGTACTGGAGGGAGCCTTGGACCATCTTGCTGTCCACGATCCTGGCCACCTCAAATTCCACCCCCTCAGGGGTGAGGACGGGAACAGGAGGTTTCCTCGAGGGGGCCAAGGACGGGGAGCAGCGTTTCAGGAGGGAGGCATGAAACACGTTGTGTATACGAAAAGACGGGGGTAACTCCAGCCGGAAAGAGACAGGACTGAGGACCTCAATGACCTTATACGGCCCAATAAACCGGGGAGCAAACTTTTTGGACGGAACCTTGAGACGCAAGTTCCTGGATGACAACCACACCAGATCCCCGACCACAAACAGGGGGTTAGCAGAACGTCTTCTATCGGCCTGAGCCTTCTGTATGCTCTGGGACGCCTCTAGGTTCTTCTGAACCTGGGCCCAGACTGTGCACAGATCCCGATGAACGACCTCCACCTCGGGATTGTTGGAACAACCAGGTGAAACGGAGGAGAACCGTGGATTAAACCCAAAATTACAGAAAAAGGGAGAGACCCCTGACGAGTTACTGACCCGGTTATTAAGGGAAAATTCGGCGAGGGGAATGAAAGAAACCCAATCAAATTGACAGTCAGAGACAAAACATCTTAAGTATTGTTCTAGAGACTGATTAGTCCTCTCCGTTTGGCCATTGGTTTCAGGATGGAAAGCAGAGGAGAAGGACAGATCAATCCCCAACTTATTACAGAAGGCTCTCCAAAACAATGAAACAAATTGTACCCCTCTGTCAGAAACAATATTGACGGGGACCCCATGGAGACGCAGGATGTGTTTGATAAACAAGGTAGCCAACGTCTTGGCGTTGGGTAGTTTCTTGAGGGGCACAAAGTGGCACATTTTACTGAAGCGGTCTACCACCACCCACACCACCGACTTGCCTTGGGATGGAGGCAAATCGGTGATAAAATCCATGGAGATATGTGTCCAAGGTCTCTGGGGAATGGGCAACGAACGCAGTAAGCCCGCTGGTCTGGACCTGGGAGTCTTGGACCTGGCACAAACCTCACAGGCGGCGACGTAGGCCTTAACGTCTTTAGGCAAACCAGGCCACCAATAATTTCTGGTAATGAGGTGTTTGGTACCCAGGATGCCTGGATGGCCAGATAGTGCGGAGTCGTGATTTTCCCTAAGTACCCTTAGCCGGAATTGCAGGGGAACAAACAGCTTGTTCTCAGGAAGGTTCCCAGGAGCTGAACCTTGATCAGCAGCAATTTCAGAGACTAAATCGGACTCGATAGAGGAAATTACTATACCTGGAGGCAAAATACAAACAGGATCTTCCTCCGAAGGAGGGCTGGCCATGAAGCTACGCGACAGTGCATCCGCCTTAATATTTTTAGACCCGGCCCTATAGGTAACCAAAAAATTGAATCTGGTAAAAAACAACGCCCATCGAGCTTGTCTCGGGTTTAGCCTCCGGGCAGATTCTAGGAAAACCAGATTCTTGTGGTCGGTAAGGACCGTTACCTGGTGCCTAGCCCCCTCCAGGAAGTGGCGCCACTCTTCAAATGCCCATTTAATGGCTAAAAGTTCGCGGTTGCCAATATCATAGTTACACTCCGTGGGCGAAAACTTCCTAGAAAAGTAAGCACAGGGGCGGAGATGGGTGAGGGAGCTGGTACCCTGGGACAAGACGGCCCCCACTCCCACCTCGGACGCGTCAACCTCCACAATAAATGGCTCCCTTTGGTTGGGCTGAACCAGCACGGGGGCCGAGATAAAGCACTTCTTGAGGGTCTCAAAAGCCTGGACGGCCTCAGGGGGCCAATGGAGGACATCAGCACCCTTGCGAGTGAGGTCCGTAAGAGGCTTAGCGACGACCGAGAAGTTAGCAATAAATCTCCTGTAATAGTTAGCGAACCCCAAAAAACACTGTAGCGCTTTCAGGGAGGCAGGTTGGACCCATTCAGCCACAGCCTGAACCTTGGCAGGGTCCATGCGGAATTCATGAGGAGTGAGGATTTGACCTAAAAATGGTATCTCCTGTACCCCAAATACACATTTTTCGATTTTGGCAAACAGTTTGTTTTCTCGAAGGACCTGGAGCACTTTCCTGACATGCTCTATGTGGGAGGACCAGTCCCTGGAAAACACCAATATGTCATCAAGGTACACTACAAGAAATATCCCCAGGTAATTTCTCAAAATCTCATTTATGAAGTTCTGGAAGACCGCAGGGGCATTGCACAACCCAAAGGGCATGACGAGGTATTCGAAATGGCCTTCGGGCGTGTTAAACGCAGTCTTCCACTCATCCCCCTCTTTGATGCGAATAAGGTTATACGCCCCCCGTAGATCCAATTTAGAGAACCATTGGGCCCCCTGAACCTGATTAAAGAGATCAGGAATCAAAGGAAGGGGATACTGGTTCCTTACCGTGACCTTATTCAGGCCACGGTAGTCAATGCATGGCCTAAGACCCCCATCCTTCTTCCCTACGAAGAAGAAGCCAGCACCTACCGGAGAAGAAGAGGGACGAATGTAACCCTTGGCCAGGGATTCCTGGATATACTCCCTCATGGCTTCACGTTCGGGACAAGAAAGGTTAAATATCCTACCCTTAGGAAGCTTAGCTCCTGGTACCAATTCGATAGCGCAATCGTATTCTCTATGAGGCGGTAATACTTCGGAGGCCTCTTTAGAGAAAACATCAGCGAAGTCCTGAACAAACTCGGGTAGCGTATTCACCTCCTTAGGGGGAGAAATAGAATTAACAGAAAAACATGACGTACAACATTCATTACCCCATTTGGTTAGCTCCCCAGTATTCCAGTCAAACGTAGGATTATGCAACTGCAACCAGGGAAGACCTAGAACCAAATCGTACGATAATCCCTGCATCAACGGTACAGAGCATTGCTCCAAATGCATGGAGCCAACAAGGAGTTCAAAAACAGGGGTATGCTGTGTAAAATAACCATTAGCAAGAGGAGTGGAGTCGATACCCACTACCGGAACAGGTTTAGGCAAATCAATCAGAGGCATAGCGAGAGACATAGCAAATTCCACAGACATGATATTAGTAGAGGACCCTGAATCCACGAAGGCACTGCCGGTAGCAGACCTACCACCAAAAGAGACCTGAAAGGGAAGCAATATCTTAGTACGTTTCATATTTACGGGAAATACCTGTGCGCCCAAGTGACCTCCCCGATGATCACTTAGACGCGGGAGCTCTCTGACAGCATTCTTACGCTTGGGACAGTTGTTTACTTGATGCTTGACATCCCCACAGTAGAAGCAGAGACCATTCTTCCTGCGGAATTCTCTACGTTGTTGAGGGGACACGGAGGCCCCGAGTTGCATAGGTATTTCTGAGTCTTTAGGGGAGAAACGAAGCAACGGGACTTCGGGAGGCATCATGGGGGAATCGGAGGAAAAAACACATAAACGTTCACGTTGTCGTTCCCTGAGACGTCGGTCAAGTCGTACCACTAAAGCCATAACCTGGTCTAAGGAGTCAGAAGAGGGATAACTAACTAGCAGGTCTTTCAGGGCATTCGACAGACCCAACCTAAACTGGCACCTTAAGGCAGGGTCATTCCACCGAGAAGCTACGCACCACTTCCTAAAGTCAGAGCAATACTCCTCAACAGGTCTCTTACCCTGACGTAAGGTCACCAGCTGACTCTCGGCAAAGGCAGTTCTGTCAGTCTCGTCATAAATAAGGCCGAGGGCAGAAAAGAAACTATCAACGGAGGAAAGTTCAGGGGCGCCAGGAGCCAAGGAGAAGGCCCACTCTTGGGGCCCTTCCTGGAGCCGGGACATAATTATACCCACCCGCTGGCTCTCAGAACCTGAGGAGTGAGGCTTTAAGCGAAAGTAAAGCCTACAACTCTCCCGAAAGGAGAGAAAAGCCCTCCGGTCACCTGAGAACCGGTCGGGCAACTTGAGGTGGGGTTCAAGGGGTGCGGTGAGGGGAACTACCAAGGTAGCATCAGGCTGGTTGACCCTCTGAGCCAGGGCCTGGACCTGTAGGGAGAGACCCTGCATTTGCTGAGCCAGGGTTTCACGGGGTTCCATAATGGTGTCAGGGACCAGGGTAGACTAGGTATAAGGCTTGTGAATTTGTAATGGTGGGGGGGGTAGGGAAACGGACAAGTGAGCCCTAATCTACCCGCCACTCTGTCCCTGCCTACTTGCAACGACCCGCCCTAGGCGACGGGGTACAACTGGGCGGCGGTCCCTGCGCTCAGTACGTGCATGACAAACACGACAAACAAACAAGGGAATACAAGCAAGGGAAATGGGCAGTTGCTCGCGGAAACACCGTGAGCAACAGAGTAGTGAACGAGCCGAGTCAAGCCAGGAGAGTGCGAGGTACAAAGCGAAAAGCAGAAGAGTAGTCGGTAAGCCGTGGTCTGTATGGAGCAGGATCAAAAATAGCAGGAGCTGTAGCTGGGCCAGGAAACCTCAAGGAAAGAATTCACAAGCACAGATGGACAGGAAGAGCAGGCTTAAATAGACCGAGGGCGGGAGCTAGCTGAGTCTGGCCAGGCTGCGATAGGCTCTCCCACTCCTAAGCCTGCCAGCCTGAGTGGAGGAAGCTGGTGTCTGTCTCAGGGATGTACACTCAGGTGTTGACTGATTAATTCTGGGAGTTAACCCCGAAGCAGTGCCTGGCAGATCCTTTACATGTTCGCTCTGATTCACGTTCCCTCCAGCAGGAATTATGACATTAGTTTCAAGCTGCAATATAGTCTAGACTTGTTCTGGAGTATTTATAACGATACAAAGGAGCACGCGATGTGGGAGCATCTACATGTCATCCAGCTGACTAAACCCCAGGTAGTCACCGCCACCGTCCTGTTCCAGTCTGAGGTGGTGGCTCTGGCAGATTTGCAGCACTGGTTGAGCAGATATTGCAAGGTGAAGAGACTGCCAACAAAGATCTATGATGAGGAGGAGATCTGGAATGGAGGATATTCTGTCAAGATCCAGCTGGTTCAGGAGAATGGAGTGACCAGACATCTGCCGCACTCCTTCTACCTGGGCTCGGAGAGAGGCGTATGTTACTACCCTGGTCAACCGCGACTGTGCCATAGATGTGGGGGCAGACACCTGGCATTCAACTGTTCCCGTATTAAGTGCTCACTATGTGGTCAGTTTGGGCATGTGAAGGACGATTGTACAGGACCTGTCATCTGTAACCTGTGCTTAGGACCTGGACATACATTCCGGGAGTGTCCGCATGCAGAACATAATAAAGAGGAGACCTTTAAAGGAGCCATGGAGGAAGACCAGGAGGATGTCTCCATATGTGTAGATACAACCCCAGAACCTGGAAGCCCCAACGATAATGTGAGCCAAAGTACCAGAGACCCTGCTCCAGAGACGAATGTCCCATCTGTGGATGCTGCACAAGTGTCACCAGCCACTGAAAATAGAGGTCATGCTAAAAGCAAAATATCCAGTCACTCTGTCACCAAACATCTGCCCGACACCAGTAAGGAACCAGCTGATCCAGCCGCAGCGACCAGTAAAAAACCAGCTGGGCCAGCCGCAGCAACCAGTAAGGAACCAGCTGATCCAGCCGCAGCGACCAGTATCGACGAGGAGGGATTTCAGACGGTTAAAAGGAGAAGTAAAACAGATGATTCTTCTAGGAAAAAAATCACTGCTGCAAAGAAATCACCGGAGTCTCCAGTGCTGGCGATAACTGGGGGACGTTACTGTGCGCTGGGTGAAGATGACCAGGAAGAAGAAGCAGAGATGGAGCAAGTCTCCTCACACAACCCAGATGACGAACCTCAGGATGAAGACGCTGACCCCCCAATGTCCACCAAAAGATGGGGTGTTACAGGACATAGCAGTGGAAGAAGGAAAAAAAGTAGGAAAGACATGTAACCAGGAGTAGGCTGAAAATCACCTCCTATTAACGTGAACAGTGTGAAGAATAGGAGCAGGCGGCGGGCGATATTCCAGCGTCTGTCTGACGACAAAACCAATGTCCTCTTTATACAAGAGACTTATCTACAGAGTAATGTCCCTGCTGTGTCCCTGTCCCTGCAGTCACCTCATCTATTGGGACAGTGAAACTCTCAGCTGCTGTATGGAGACTTCTACCCCGAACTCCGTTTATATCATAGAGGTTCACTATATGTCATAAATGTGGTGACCGTGTACCCTCTGTGGTGTGCGCGATGCTGCCCGGTCACCAATAAAGAGGAACTCTCCTGTAATACTGTCTAGAATAATATCATGGAAAATAGTTGAAACAATCTATACTGGAGCAATATTCATATATTATGGTTTGTTTAATGATTGTGATGTTATTAAGAGACATATGTTTATTTTCTTTATCTGTTATGAATGTATTGCAAAGGTATTGTAATAATTTGTTGCAAGTTTTCAAATAAAAAAGATAATTATAGTAGTTATATTCTTGTATATAGGGGCAGTATTATAGTAGTTATATTCTTGTACATAGGAGGCAGTATTATAGTAGTTATATTCTTGTATATAGGGGGCAGTATTATTGTAGTTATATTCTTGTCCATAGAGGGCAGTATTATAGTAGTTATATTCTTGTACATTGGAGGTAGTATTATAGTAGTTATATTCTTGTATATAGGAGCAGTATTATAGTAGTTATATTCTTGTACATATAGGGCAGTATTATAGTAGTTATATTCTTGTATATAGGGTGCAGTATTATAGTAATTATATTCTTGTATATAGGAGCAGTATTATAGTAGTTATATTCTTATATATAGGGGCAGTATTATAGTAATTATATTCTTGTATATAGGGAGCAGTATTATAGTAGTTATGTTCTTGTATATAGGGGCAGTATTATAGTAGTTATATTCTTGTATATTGGGGCAGTATTATAGTAGTTATATTCTTGTATATAGAGGGCAGTATTATAGTAGTTATATTCTTGTATATAGGGGGCAGTATTATAGTAGTTATATTCTTGTATGTAGGGGGCAGTATTATAGTAGTGATATTCTTGTATATAGAGGGCAGTATTATAGTAGTTATATTCTTGTATATAGGGGCAGTATTATAGTAGTTATATTCTTGTATATAGGAGCAGTGTTCTAGTAGTTATATTCTTGTATATAGGAGGCAGTATTATAGTAGTTATATTCTTGTATATTGGGGGCAGTATTATAGTAGTTATATTCTTGTATATAGGGGCAGTATTATAGTAGTTATATTCTTGTATATAGGGGCAGTATTATAGTAGTTATATGCTTGTATATAGGGAGCAGTATTATAGTAGTTATATTCTTGTATATAGGGAGCAGTATTATAGTAGTTATATTCTTGTATATAGGGGCAGTATTATAGTAGTTATATTCTTGTATATAGAGGGCAGTATTATAGTAGTTATATTCTTGTATATAGGGGCAGTATTATAGTAGTTATATTCTTGTCCATAGGAGAGGATAGACGTGTGCTTGTGAGCTCCCTGTTAGGACTATGCATGGCTTCTGACCCAGGTAGAGGGGAGGGGTCCTGGGCTGATGATCCTGGGAAAGCCCAGAGTCTGGAGTTTGGCCTGCAGCATGGAGAAGGTGGAGGTGATGATCTGGAAATGGTGGCTGGTGAGTCAACTGAATCTCATGATGTTGGTGAATTGTGCACAAAAATGACAAAGAAAAATATCTTTAAAATGGAAATGCAAGTTCGCAAATTGAGAACTGAAATTAACCAAGAGACTGATCCAAAGACAAAGCTGATGAAATGTGAGTGTCTGGATGTTTGCACACGTGAGCTGGTTATATTGAAGGAGAGATTGCAGAAAGAATCATGCACAGTACCCAAAATAAAGAACTGGGCAATTGAGAAGAAAAGGGAGACCAGAGCCCAAACTGTGAAGAGAAAAAAAATCATTGCAAAAAAAGACACTGACTATAAGACTGTGTATAATATTGTGGAGCAGGGAAACCCTGGAAGATATGAGTGTGCAGTGGCTGGAGGTTCACATCTCTCATCATGTGTGGGGTCTGTGCAATCAGCCAACACAAATGCTGCTAAAGCTGCAGAGAAATGTGTGCCAGCTGACGAGGGGTTAACTGCAGTAGACTCTATGTGCAGTACTGATGAAGTGAATGCGAGTGGCACTCCTGGGAGTGAGCAAGAAAGTGCCTCATGTCCTGATATTATAAGTGAGACCTCGCTCAGCGCGGTGATTGACAGTCTGATATTTGATGAACCAGCGGCACAGGCTGAGGCGGACATTGCAGACCCTGTTCTGGAGGTTCAGCTGTCCGCAGTGTCAGTGAATGAAGTGCAGGTTAGACAGCGATCAGGAGCAGACACAGGAGGATCTGCAGTACAATCAGCTGAGGAGAGGTCCAGTCCTGACCCACCTGCTGACAGACCTCAGTACAGGAGACTGTTCTCCAGCGTCACAAGACCGACTAACCCCACACCTCAGAGGAGGAACGCGGTCAGAATCAGGTACTCAGGACCAGAGGAAAACCTCCCATCCAGACTCTACATTGGGAAAGTTTTGTTGAAGGAGTTTATGAAGTTTAAAGCTTCTGAGGTGTTCGCTCTGATCCACGTTCCCTCCAGCAGGAATTATGACATCAGTTTCAAGTTGCAATATAGTCTAGACTTATTCTGGAGTATTTATAACGATACAAAGGAGCACGCGATGTGGGAGCATCTACATGTCATCCAGCTGACTAAACCCCAGGTAGTCACCGCCACCGTCCTGTTCCAGTCTGAGGTGGTGGCTCTGGCAGATTTGCAGCACTGGTTGAGCAGATATTGTGAGGTGAAGAGACCACCAACAAAGATCTATGATGAGGAGGAGATCTGGAATGGAGGATATTCTGTCAAGATCCAGCTGGTTCAGGAGAATGGAGTGACCAGACATCTGCCGCACTCCTTCTACCTGGGCTCGGAGAGAGGCGTATGTTACTACCCTGGTCAACCGCGACTGTGCCATAGATGTGGGGGCAGACACCTGGCATTCAACTGTTCCCGTATTAAGTGCTCACTATGTGGTCAGTTTGGGCATGTGAAGGACGATTGTACAGGACCTGTCATCTGTAACCTGTGCTTAGGATCTGGACATACATTCCGGGAGTGTCCGCACGCAGAGCATAATAAGGAGGAGACCTTTAAAGAAGCCATGGAGGAAGACCAGGAGGATGTCTCCATATGTGTAGATATGGCCCCAGCGAGGATGTGAGCCAAAGTACCAGAGATCGTGCTCCAGAGACGAATGTCCCATCTGTGGATGCTGCACAAGTGTCACCAGCCACTGAAAATAGAGGTCATGCTAAAAGTAAAATATCCAGTCACTCTGTCACCAAAACATCTAAATATCTGCCCAACACCAGTAAAGAACCAGCTGATCCAGCCACAGTGACCAGTAAGGAACCAGCTGATCCAGCCGCAGCGGCCAGTAAAAAACCAGCAGATCCAGCCACAGCGGCCAGTAAAAAACCAGCTGATCTAGCTGCAGCGGCCAGTAAGGAACCAGCTGAGCCAGCCGCAGTGACCAGTATCGATGAGGAGGGATTTCAGACGGTTAAAAGGAGAAGTAAAACAGATGATTCTTCTAGGAAAAAAATCATTGCTGCAAAGAAATCACCGGAGTCTCCAGTGCTGGCGATAACTGAGGGACGTTACTGTGCGCTGGGGGAAGATGACCAGGAAAAAGAAGCAGAGATGGAGCAAGTCTCCTCACACATCCCAGGCAACGAACCTCAGGATGAAGACGCTGACCCCCCAATGTCCACCAAAAGATGGGGTGTTACAGGACATAGCAGTGGAAGAAGGAAAAAAAGTAGGAAAGACAAGTAACCAGGATGAGGCTGAAAATCACCTCCATCAATGTGAACAGTGTGAAGAATAGGAGCAGGCGGCAGGCGATATTCCAGCGTCTGTCTGACGACAAAACCAATGTCATCTTTATACAAGAGACTTATCTACAGAGTAATGTCCCTGCTGTGTCCCTGCAGTCACCACATCTAGTGGGACAGTGAAACTCTCAGCTGCTGTATGGAGACTTCTACCCCGAACTCCGTTTATATCATAGAGGTTCACTATATGTCATAAATGTGGTGACCGTGTCCCATCTGTGGTGTGCCCGATGCTGCCCGGTCACCAATAAGGAAGAACTCTCTTGTAATACTGTCTAGAATAATATCATGAAAAATAGTTGAAACAATCTATACTGGAGCAATATTCATATATTATGGTTTGTTTAATGATTGTGATGTTATTAAGAGACATACGTTTATTTTCTTTATCTGTTATGAGTGTATTGCAAAGGTATTGTAATAATTTGTTGCAAGTTTTCAAATAAAAAAGGTAATTATAGTAGTTATATTCTTGTATATAGGAGCAGTGTTCTAGTAGTTATATTCTTGTATATAGGGGCAGTATTATAGTAGTTATATTCTTGTATATTGGGGGCAGTATTATAGTAGTTATATTCTTGTATATAGGGGCAGTATTATAGTAGTTATATTCTTGTATATAGGGGCAGTATTATAGTAGTTATATTCTTGTATATAGGGGCAGTATTATAGTAGTTATATTCTTGTATATAGGGGCAGTATTGTAGTAGTTATATTCTTGTATATAGGAGGCAGTATTATAGTAGTTATATTCTTGTATATAGGAGCAGTATTATAGTAGTTATATTCTTGTATATAGGGGGCAGTATTATAGTAGTTATATTCTTGTATATAGGAGCAGTATTATACTAGTTATATTCTTGTATATAGGGGCAGTATTATAGTATATATATATATTCTTGTATATAGGGGCTGTATTGTAGTAGTTATATTCGTGTATATAGGGGCAGTATTATAGTAGTTATATTCTTGTATATAGGGGCAGTATTATAGTAGTTATATTCTTGTATATAGGGGCAGTATTATAGTAGTTATATTCTTGTATATAGGGGCAGTATTATAGTAGTTATATTCTTGTATATAGGGGCAGTATTATAGTAGTTATATTCTTGTATATAGGGGCAGTATTGTAGTAGTTATATTCTTGTATATAGGAGGCGGTATTATAGTAGTTATATTCTTGTATATAGGAGCAGTATTATAGTAGTTATATTCTTGTATATAGGGGGCAGTATTATAGTAGTTATATTCTTGTATATAGGAGCAGTATTATACTAGTTATATTCTTGTATATAGGGGCAGTATTATAGTATATATATATATTCTTGTATATAGGGGCTGTATTGTAGTAGTTATATTCGTGTATATAGGGGCAGTATTATAGTAGTTATATTCTTGTATATAGGGGCAGTATTATAGTAGTTATATTCTTGTATATAGGGGCAGTATTATAGTATATATATTCTTGTATATAGGGGCAGTATTGTAGTAGTTATATTCTTGTATATAGGAGGCAGTATTATATTAGTTATATTCTTTTATATAGGGGGCAGTATTATAGTAGTTATATTCTTGTATATAGGAGCAGTATTATAGTAGTTATATTCTTGCATATAGGGGGCAGTATTATAGTAGTTATATTCTTGTATATAGGAGGCAGTATTATATTCGTTATATTCTTGTATATAGGGGGCAGTATTATATTAGTTATATTCGTGTATATAGGGGCAGTATTATAGTAGTTATATTCTTGTATATAGGAGCAGTATTATAGTAGTTATATTCTTGTATATAGGAACAGTATTATAGTAGTTATATTCTTGTATATAGGAGCAGTATTATAGTAGTTATATTCTTGTATATAGGGGGCAGTGTTATAGTAGTTATATTCTTGTACATAGGGAACAGTATTATAGTAGTTATATTCTTGTATATAGGGGGCAGTATTATAGTAGTTATATTCTTGTATATAGGAACAGTATTATAGTAGTTATATTCTTGTATATAGGGGGCAGTATTATAGTAGTTATATTATTATTCACAGGGAGCAAAGTTATAGTAGTTATATTTATGTCTATGATAATTATCAGTGGTATAGTTTTTTTTATGCTTGTCATTTAGGTATGATTAATGCAGCCCTGATGTATTGAGCTTGTCCACATGTAATGGAATTGCTGTAGAAAATATACTGCAGCATTTCTGCTAAAACTTGCAGAAATTCCGTTGCGGAAAAACCGCACCATTCCCTTTGTTTTCTTACCGCAGAAAATGGTACGTAGCAATTCCATTACATGTGGACAAGCTAAATAGTGCTTGCAGTTATTTTTTAGAGCATGTTCACACGTGGCAGAATTTTTCCGCTGCAAATGTTGTTGCAGATTTGGGGCAATTACGCAACGAATCTGCACCAACATTTGCATATTTGACAGGTAATTCAGACGTTGCAGGAAACACAGCGGACTTGCCACAGATTTCAGTTTTTGCATTGCAAAGGCTGAAATCCGCAGTGAAATTCCACTTCTTCTCCACAACGTCATGAGCTGCAGCGGAGGGAAAAATCTGCACCACAGCCTGATTTCCGCACAGTTATTTTCTGCAACGTCTGAACTAAGTTTCCTAAAAATGTATAGAAACAAATGTAAAAAACGGCTGCCGCAGAATTCCACAGCGGACTGTCCAAAGCGGAATTCAACAGTAGTTCCGCCACGTGTGAACTTTCTTTGCTACTTTTTTTGTTTTCCTACCAAATGTATTTTAGAGAAAAGTATTTTAAATGCAGGAGAGAATACAAAAAATGGTGTCAGAGGTGGACGTAGACTTGCAGTGCTTGTATTTGGTATAAGGCTGGGTTCACACGTGGCGGAATTTCACTTAAATTCCGCTGCGGACACTCCGCAGCGTTAATCCGCAGCGGAGCCGTTTCTGCATTGACTTCCACTTCTATTTAGAAGTGTTCGTTTAGACGATGCGTAACATTCCGCTGCGGAGCATAGGCTGCGGAGCGGAATTTGGTGTCCGCAGCATGCTCTGTCTGTTGCGGAGCAGTGGCGGACTCATGGCGGAATTTCTCCATTGACTTCAATGGAGATTCTAAGTTCCGCAATGAAGTCCGCAGCTGTCATGCACATGTTATGTGTGCTGCGGATGCGTCTTGCTTTTTTACCATGACATTTCTTCATTCTGGCTGGACCTATGTATTTCTAGGTCTACAGCCAGACTGAGGAAGTCAATGGGGCTCCCGTAATGACGGGAGCGTTGCTAGGAGACGTCTGTAAATAGTCACTGTCCAGGGTGCTGAAAGAGTTAAGCGATCGGCAGTAACTGTTTCTGCACCCGGGACAGTGACTACCGATCCCAATATACAGCAACCTGTAAAAAAAATAGAAGTTCATACTTACCGAGAACTCCCTGCTTCTGTCTCCAGTCCGGCCTCCCAGGATGACGTTTCAGTCTAAGTGACGGCTGCAGCCAATCACAGGCCAAGCACATACTGCAGCGGTCACATGGACTGGCGCGTCATCCAGGGAGGTCGGGCTGGATGCCGAAAGAGGGACGCGTCACCAAGACAACGGCCGGTAAGTATGAAATTCGTTTACTTTCACTAGGGAAAGTGCTGTCCCTTCTCTCTATCCTGCACTGAATAGGGAGAAGGGAAGCACTTTTCCCGCAGTCCGCAGCAGCTAGTCCGCATCAATTTACTGCACATTTTGTGCAGATCCGCAGCAGAATCTGCAACGCAGATTCTGTGCGGCATTGATGCGGACAGTTGCGGAGGAAATCCGCCACGTGTGGTCATGCCCTTATATTCTCTAAGGGCAGTTTACAGTTGTTTCAATACATTTTCCCGCAAGTTAGTTCAGACGTTGCGGAAAACTCCGCTGCGGACCATAGGCTGCGGTGCAGAATTTTCCCTCCGCAGCATGCACTGTCTGTTGCGGAGAAGAAGCGGAATTTCACTGCGGATTTCAGCCTTTGCAATGCAAAAACTGAAATCTGTGGCAAGTCCGCTGTCTTTTCTGCAAGGTCTGAATTACCTGTCAAATATGCAAATGTTGGTGCAGATTTGTTGCGTAATTGTCCCAAATCTGCACCAACATTTGCAGCGGAAAAACTCTGCCACGTCTGAACGTGCCCTTATACTGTAACACATGGGCTCTCCAGCTGCAGAAATTACACCTGCTAGAATAGTTTTCCAGCCACCCGTTGCTTACCATGGTTGGAAAGTTACAGCATTTTTACAAGTTTTCTGAATGTAGGAATTGACTTAGGAAAATGCCGCTTACTCTCTTTTCTTTACCGCTTTTAGAAGTTGTTCTGGGTTCTAGCCGCAGCCGCACTAATGATCATGTCTGGAGGGGCTTTAAAACTTTGACTGGAGAATTTTCTTCAACAAAAGGCAGACTTAGCACAGCATGGGAGATGATCCCATTACTGAACATAGCAGCAGGAGGCATTAAGGAGCTTATTTTATCATCACAACACTTAGATTTCACACAGACAAACACCAGACAAAAAGAAAATGATTCAGAAAAGCGCAAAGAGCTCGATTCAAAAGCTGCAAAAAAATGTGCAGGAGAAAAAGTCGGACAAACATTGTTTGCGTAAGTGGCAATAACCTATCATATCATACTTGGCTTACATAGTAAACAAAAACAAAAACACAAAAAGTTTCGCCCATAAACTGGCATAAGCTTAGCCAAACAAGCTGTGGTATAAGGAAGAAAAAAAGTTTCGAATATGTCTAGCTAGATGCGCCAAATTTATCATACAGCGTGCATCAATTTAATCAATTTGGCCCATTTTCTTACTGCCTTGGCTAAGTGTACACTGTCTAAACAGTATAGTAAATCTGACCCATAGGGGGAATATATTAAGACTGTTTCCTACGCCAGTCTTAATCTAAACGGCGCTGGAGTAAGATGCGCCTAATTTATTCAGTTGTGAGCTGGAGTAGATTTGTGCTATAGTTTATGCCACTTTATGCCGTAAACTACAGTAAAATTTGTCAGGGCTTTTTAGGAAAGTGGCATGAGTGGTGCAAATGCTCAAAAAGACTTTTACGGCATTTGCGACTTTTCCACGCCAGAAAACTGACGTAGAACGTTTATTAACTTTCCCCTATAAAGTTCATTTCAAATTCTGTCTGCTTGCAGCCACCACTAGAGGGAGATTAAGAGCTTACTGCATACTGTGTATACATAGAACTCAATAATAACACAGTATGCAGTAACTTCCTAAGCTCCCCCTAGTGGTGGCTACAGGTAGGCAGAATTTTAACATTTTGCACTGCCTAAGTGGGGATTTGGAGCACTGTATTAATAAAAATGGAGCTCTGATCCCTGTTAGAATACACAAAAAAATTTATCAGCACGCAATGTTGGACCTAAAAGGTGGACATTAAAATTAGCCATAAAGAGGGTGATACTTTTGGGTATTTAGTCTAGCATCATTAGGTCAGGCCAAAATTAAGTATCATACAAGTATAGCAGAGTTTAATTTGTCCTCACCATGTGTAATGCCAATGAACAAACTCAGCTCTGCTGCATGTCTATGGGGATTAGTAATATGGACTTAAAGAAAAGGAATGCTGAATTATTGTCCGGAGACGATAGCTTAGGTTGGCCAAATGGTTGACCTTCCGATATAGAAAAGGAAACATTTGTCCATTCTCAAGAACATGGTGACAGATCATTCCACAGATACAATAGTTGCAGAAATAATCTTTCCCCTTTTTTCTATTATAAAAGGATTCATGGCACTAGGAGTCTTTCTCAATATGAGCGTCACAGCTGAATTCAGATCCAACTGGGTGGTCTGATGTGATGGATCGGAGAGGATCTGGGTATATAGTGGGGCAGATTTACTATATAGACAGCCTAAACTTAGACTCGGTATTCTGAAGATGTGATCAATTTGGTATGACTTTTCTCTTCCTTATACCAACTTTTGGTTGGCTTATTTTTTGTTTGTCACTCTTTCGCGCATCTAATACATTTTAAGCCGTGCCGCTTTTCTGCTAGGCCACACCCCTTTTCTAGACAATTTATTTTTAAATGTTTAGTAAGGTGCAAACATCTGTTCCTAAAGGGGTTGTCACAGGATAAGTGATAATTGTCTGATCGTTTGGACCCCCACCAATTGTGAGAACGGGGGTCCTGAAATCCACTATTCCTCCTCACTGCCCAAACCGCAGTGAGGAGGACATTGAATGGAGCGATGGTCGAGCATGCTCGCTGCCACTCCAAGTCTATAGGAATGACGGAGACAGCTGAGTACAGAGCTCGGCTGTTTCCGCCAGTCCCATAGACATTTAATGGAGCGGCGGGCACATGCTCGACCGCCGCTCCATTCAAGCTCCTCCTCACTGCTGGGGAGTTCGGGATCGGTGGGGGTATCAGCGGCGGAGCCGCCAGCGATCAGACAATTATCACCTATCCTGCGGGTAGGTTATAATTGTCGTTTCTGATACAACCAGTTTAAGTAAAGTCTGAAACTAAATTGCGTAAACATTTGGCGTATTTTTTAACACATTCTGGATACAGAAGTAAATCTGCCCCATTGAATTTAACCTATTTACAGATCTTCACTGATCCATCAAATCAGGTCATCCCATTGGCCACACTTTTAAATAACGCAAAGCCCCTGATTTCTACGGTTGCTATGGAAAATATTAGCGTTCAGAAATGACATCAGCCGAGCTCTATAAAGGACGGAGGAATCCTGACTGGTATGTATAGCACTCGTACAATCCTTTCCATTATTTTTTTTTTTCTGTCAGGTTACAAGTAATTACTAGAATCCTCTTGGTTGCTATGGAAACTGTTGCCGGTTTGTATTGTTTCTTCACCCAAATTGATTTCTTGATAAATTTGATCAATCTTGTTGACCGATGTAGGAAAGGACATAGCTTGACTGCTGCCGAGGACATTTTCCCTTCTCGCTTTTCAGCTCAGTGCCAATCCAGCTTTGAGTCATCCGATACAGACTGGTTTCTATGGAAACACCAGCCCGTTTACTACATGACACCACCGGAGCATGGAGGGTATGGAGATCCTGCGTTGTCACAGCCTCTACTGTCCAGCAAAACCATACTCCAGGATGAAATAATTCATTAACGAATCTGAACGAACCGATTAATGATTACACAGGTACACCCAGTATATATATATACTTGCTATGGCCATGGACCCTGTGGCCGTGGACTCTGTAAGGTGGAACGCAAAGTCCCTAAAGTTCTGTATTATGGACCCTGTGGCCTCCACTAGAATCATTGCTTGTAGGGGAGAATGCCCCTAAAATACGACATGCGTTGGCACATTTTTGTTTCCGTATAAATCGACGGGGGAAAGGCACATGCTGATACAGTATGGGCCTATAGCGGCTGATGGCACCCACATTACAGATCTGTAATACCGCCATATCTATGGGTCCTTAAGGATTTTTTTATTAGAGGGGTTTTCCCACAATATCAATGGTGGGATTTGACTTTTAGGACCCCCCCTCCAATTCGGAGGAGCTGAGGCCCCTTTGGAATTTTCTTTGTTCATTTCCATATTGAGCAAATACTCTTAAAGAAAAATAAAATGATGTACCGCTATTCCAGTACATGGGACAGACAGGGGCGGATTATAATAATAACATTTTTTTTTGTTTCGTTGGGGGTCGAGAAAATATAAGGGTCACTCCCTTCCATCCCCCAAACACACCATCATCATCGTCATAAAAAGCGTAGTCCGCGTTGAAAATTTGACCATGTATGTGTTCAGCATTATCACCATAAAAATTTCAAAAAATTCCAAAAATTTTCACCGGCCGTATTCACGGACTTTTACGCTGCTTCCTTTATATGTTGTGCTGCGATAAATACATAATACATTTCTCAGTTCAAGGGTTGTGACTCCTGTACAATTCTGGCCATTTATAAGGGCCACCAAACCCCCTCTATTATATCACGTCCCCTAAAGGAATGCAGACAGCACATTAGACAACGGACCCTGAAGAGACGTTCGCTACAACATTCCAGGGCGGTCGGATTAAATCCCTTCTTTTATGGAATAGACTAGAACAAATGTTTTCCTTTGTGAAACCTGTGGGTGTAAATTTGCTATTAGCCACGCTCGGTGCTTCAGTGTGGAAAGTCATGAGAAGAGAAAGGAAGGATGGGTACGAAGGGCGCCGGAGGGGGGGACGCTGGCTGCGCTCGCTCGTTCTCTCTCGGATGAAGCGGCAGAATAAATATCGGATGCAGATTTCAGGCTGTTATTAAAGGGACAGCAGTGACAGCGCAGGACACGTAGCGGCTGCTATTTATAGCGGTGTATATGTCGTATATATTGGGTAATGATACAGCCACAGATATGGACTTAATTATTTTACTAAATGTGAGGTTTTAATGAGCTGCTTCCCCCATTCTGCAGTCAAAGGCAAAGGAAATTGAACTCCTTCATGTTCTGCCGTCTCTCGGCTGAAACAGTCTATTATTTCTCTCTCTAATAGGGCAATATATATGCAAGTCACATCCTATAGTATATCACCTCTTCCCAGAGCCTGTAGGGTAAGATACCGTTCACATAATGCCGTTGTGTCGCAGCTTCCACCTTTTTTAAAATTAAAAATAAGTAAGCTATGGACTTCATCTGCTGTCTCTTGGCCTGAGGGCTTGTAGAGGAAAGGAAAACATGACTGCTTACTGCCACAAATAGCGCCACATCTGTCTGCAGGTTGTGTGTGGTATTGCAGCTTAGCTCCATTCACTTCAATAGAGCTGAGCTGCAATACCAGAAACAACCTGTGGACAGGTGTGGCGTTGTTTTTTTTTGAAGAACGCAGCCATGTTTTTCTTAATCCTGGACAATCCCTTTTAAAGTGGTTGTTTGAACCCCTGTCGAAATGCCCTATTAGGACATATGGTCATCATAGAGGGAGTTCCCCCGGTTAAGTGCGACCTCTCTGAGCCAGAATGGAAAGCCGCTCTGTAACAGCGGTTCCCATTCTGCCAGACCCATGCATTACATAAACGACCACTCAATTGAATCGCTGTTATGTAATGCTACATTCCCCGTGCAGTGCCCGTGAGATTTAGCAATGTTTATACACTAGTTTTCAGGCCATCTACAAATAAATGCTTATACCAACACGCACAGAGACTTATCTGTACAATTTTACCAGCCACAAAGCAATGTCGAATTTAATAATCACAGTGCCCAGAGAGTATTGACTGCTACAATAAGAAACAGTGCCCCCTAGAACAAAAAACATGTGTCTCATCATTTGAATCTACTCTGCTAATAGGAATTTCACATTTGAGCAGCCGATCAAATTAGGGTAGATGTCTTCCACATACGAAGACACCAGTACCAGAAATGGTGTGATGATACGAGACCCAGGTAAAGATAAGACTCTAGACCTTCAAGCTAAGACCGAAGTGCGTCATTCCAGGAGAGCGCCGGCCGGGGATCCTGACCTGTCCTACTGAATTCTGAACTTGTGTTTGTTATTGGATAGGAAGGACAGAAAACGTAGGTATAGAAGAGATACTGTGCTGGTGCCAAGTCTAGTTTGACAGGGCTGATCCTGACCCAGAACTTAAGTGACAGCTATATGGTTGTCAGCCCGGTGCCAGGGTTTAGTAAGGATATAACATCCATGGTGGTTGGTGCCCAATAGTATTTGCAGCCCAACAGATGAGGATCCACGTTGATAAAGTCCTTGTGAACAGAGCACCCCCTACCCGTTATTTATGATAAACAATTATACACTGACACTTGGGGTACAAGATAATGATACACTGACACTTGGGGTACAAGATAATGATACAGTGACACTTGGGGTACAGGATAATGATACACTGACACTTGGGGTACAGGATAATGACACACTGACACTTGGGGTACAAGATAATGATACACTGACACTTGGGATACAGGATAATGACACACGGACATTTGAGGTACAGGACAATGACACTGACTCTTGGGGTACAGGATAATGACACTGACACTTGGGGTACAGCATAATGACACACTGACACTTGGGGTACAGTATAATGACACTGGCACTTGGGGTACAGGATAATGACACTGACACTTGGGGTACAGGATAAAGATACACTGACACTTGAGGTACAGGGTAATGATACACTGACACTTGGGGTACAGGATAAGCATACACTGACACTTGGGGTACAGGATAATGATACACTGACACTTGGGGTACAGGATAATGATACACTGACACTTGGGGTACAGAATAATGACACACACTTGGGGTACAGGATAATGACACTGACACTTGGGGTACAGGATAATGACATGCTGACACTTGGGTACAGGATAAGGATACACTGACACTTGGGGTACAGGATAATGATACATTGACACTTGGGGTACAGGGTAATGGCACTGAAACTTGGGGTACAGGATAATGACACTGACATTTGGGGTGCAGGATAATGACACACTGACACTTGGGGTACAGGATAATTACACTGACACTTGGGGTACAGGATAATGATACACTGACACTTGGGGTACAGGATAATGATACACTGACACTTGGGGTTCAGAATAATGATACTGACACTTGCGGTACAAGATAATGATACACTGACACTTGGGGTACAGGACAACAATAATACACTGACACTTGGGGTACAGGATAATGACACACTAACACTTGGGGTACAGGATAATGACATGCTGACACTTGGGGTACAGGATAATGATACACTGACACTTGGGGTACAGGATAATGACACACTGACACTTGGGGTACAAGATAATGATACACTGACACTTGGGATACAGGATAATGACACACAGACATTTGAGGTACAGGACAATGACACTGACTCTTGGGGTACAGAATAATGACACTGACACTTGGGGTAAAGGATAATGACACACTGACACTTGGGGTACAGGATAATGATACACTGACACTTGGGGTACAGGATAATAATGCACTGACACTTGGGGTACAGGACAATGATACACTGACACTTGGAGTACAGGATAATAATACACTGTCTCTTGTGGTGCAGGATTTTAATACATTGACACTTGGGGTAAAGTATAATGACACTGGCACTTGGGGTACAGGATAATGACACTGACACTTGGGGTACAGGATAAAGATACACTGACACTTGGGGTACAGGATAATGATACACTGACACTTGGGGTACAGGATAATGACACACTGACACTTGGGGTACAGGATAATGACACACTGACACTTGAGGTACAGGATAATGATACACTGACACTTGGAGTACAGGATAAGGATACACTGACACTTGGGATACAGGATAATGATACACTGACACTTGGGGTATAGGATAATGACACACTGACACTTGAGGTACAGGATAATGACACACTGACACTTGGGGTACAGGATAATGATACATTGACACTTGGGGTACAGAATAATGACACACACTTGGGGTACAGGATAATGACACTGACACTTGGGGTGCAGGATAATGACACACTGACACTTGGGGTACAGGATAATGATACACTGACACTTGGGGTACAGGATAATGATACACTGACACTTGGGGTACAGGATAATGATACACTGACACTTGGGGTTCAGAATAATGATACTGACACTTGGGGTACAAGATAATGATACACTGACACTTGGGGTACAGGACAACAATAATACACTGACACTTGGGGTACAGGATAATGACACACTGACACTTGGGGTACAGGATAATGACACTAACACTTGGGGTACAGGATAATGACACTTGGGGTACAGGATAATGACATGCTGACACTTGGGGTACAGGATAATGATACATTGACACTTGGGGTACAGGATAATGACACTGAAACTTGGGGTGCAGGATAATGACACTGACACTTGGGGTGCAGGATAATGATACACTGACACTTGGGGTAAAGGATAATTACACTGACACTTGGGATACAGAATAATGACTCGCTGACACTTGGGGTACCGGATAATGATACACTGACACTTGGGGTACAGGTTAATGACACACTGACACTTGGGGTACAGAATAATGACTCGCTGACACTTGGGGTACAGGTTAATGACACACTGACACTTGGGGTACAGGATAATTACACTGACACTTGGGGTACAGGATAATGATACACTGACACTTGGGGTAAAGGATAATTACACTGACCCTTGGGATACAGAATAATGACTCGCTGACACTTGGCGTACCGGATAATGATACACTGACACTTGGGGTACAGGTTAATGACACACTGACACTTGGGGTACAGAATAATGACTCGCTGACACTTGGGGTACAGGTTAATGACACACTGACACTTGGGGTACAAGATAATGATACACTGACACTTTGGGTACAGGACAATGATACACTGACACTTGGGTACAGGATAATGATACACTGACACTTGGGGTACAGGATAATGACACTGACACTTGGGGTACAGGATAATGACACTGACACTTGGGGTACAGGATAATGACACTGACACTTGCGGTACAGGATAATGACATGCTGACACTTGGGGTACAGGATAATGATACATTGAAACTTGGGATACAGGATAATGACTCGCTGACACTTGGGGTACAGGTTAATGACACACTGACACTTGGGGTACAGGATAATTACACTGACACTTGGGGTACAGGATAATGATACACTGACACTTGGGGTTCAGAATAATGATACTGACACTTGGGGTACAAGATAATGATACACTGACACTTGGGGTACAGGACAATAATACACTGACACTTGGGGTACAGGATAATGACACGCTAACATTTGGGGTACAGGATAATGACACTAACACTTGGGGTACAGGATAATGACATGCTGCCACTTGGGGTACAGGATAATGATACATTGACACTTGGGGTACAGGATAATGACACTGAAACTTAAGGTGGAGGATAATGATACACTGACACTTGGGGTAAAGGATAATTACACTGACACTTGGGGTAAAGGATAATTACACTGACACTTGGGATACAGGTTAATGACACACTGACACTTGGGGTACAGAATAATGACTCGCTGACACTTGGGGTACAGGTTAATGACACACTGACACTTGGGGTACAAGATAATGATACACTGACACTTGGGGTACAGGACAATAATACACTGACACTTGGGTACAGGATAATGATACACTGACACTTGGGGTACAGGATAATGACACTGACACTTGGGGTACAGGATAATGACACTGACACTTGGGGTACAGGATAATGACACACTGACACTTGGGGTACAGGATAATGACACGGACACTTGGGGTACAGGATAATGACATGCTGACACTTGGATCAGGATAAGGATACACTGACACTTGGGGTACAGGATAATGATACATTGACACTTGGGGTACAGGATAATGGCACTGAAACTTGGGGTACAGGATAATGACACTGACACTTGGGGTGCAGGATAATGACACACTGACACTTGGGGTACAGGATAATGACACACTGACACTTGGGGTACAGGATAATGATACACTGACACTTGGGGTACAGGATAATGACACTGACACTTGGGGTGCAGGATAATGACACACTGACACTTGGGGTACAGGATAATGACACACTGACACTTGGGGTACAGGATAATGACACTGACACTTCTTTTTCCATCTCTCATTTACAAGTAATTGGTTATAAATTTAGCGGCGGTTTCTCCGTTATGATTCACATTTAACACTTTAATGGTGTTTTATTTATTCCACGCTGATATTCTTAGAACAAATGTCTTTTATGTGACCCAGAAAGTTATGATACTTTCTTTACTCAGATGCGGCAGAAATAGAGGCCGTTTTAAAGACTATCTACTCCTGTCATGCATTATCTGTAGGCGATACATTCTGCTGAAAACAATTCGGCTTCTTTGTTCTGAAATTGTGAAGAACCGCTTAGAACCTGAACGAAAATAAAAGGGGCCGTACACAGAGAAAGAGTTGGGGGGAACAAACGCCCATGGGTAACCTGAACTCCAATATACTTATTGTGTTGAGCTTTTGTGCTTACTTATAGCAGGCAGCAATGGTGTGACTATAAGGGGGAAGAGTTGCAGCTAAGTGTATTATGTCTATGGTTGTTAGTAAGGGGTCCACGCCCTGTAATGGCTGGGGGCCCCGATCACACTCAGTCCATCCCCAGTTCTTATAAATTTACTTTCTTTCTAACCATTTCTTGACACTTTCTCATGCATGAAACATTTTGCTCAAAACTTTCAGCTTAAAAAACGTATTCAGTATTTTACCCTGTAACACAACATACATTGCCGCCCAACAGGGAAATCATTCTAATGCAGTACATTAATAATGCAGCGTAGCTAAAGAGAGTTACCAATAAAGCATTGCCCAAAGGTCTGCATTTACATGTTCTGACACTTTTTCTGCGTTAAGTCCTTTACTTCTCAATGTTTCCTACTGATTCCCATTTGTATAAAATAATTACAGTACATGGAAATAACTTCTACCGGGCATATATTTATAAACGGTCGATGGTGTCGATTTATAATGTAGAGAATAGGAAAAGTGACAACATCACAAATTAGTAGGATCACCCATCCCTCGTTTTTGGCTCTGTTTCCGCCTAACTACCATAGATATGTTATCTGTACCTACCAATATGCAAAACAAAACCTGATTGTCAGGGGAAAGGAAGAGGGGGGACCCTCAAAGAGCAATTCCACCTATTTTTGAATTGACACCGTGGTTCATATTATGCAGTCACAAAGAGGGGTCAAGGGATCAGTAGGGTAGTAGTTTGCTCAGAAGTCGCATTCTTTAATTCCCAATTTTACTCCCAGTGATATAAATCACCATGTTTTTTTATGTTCCTAAAGGGAAACACTGATTGGTAGAATGGTTTTTCAGTCACTTAGAGCGCTACAAATCGGCACTTTCCTATAGAAACAGGGCAGAGCCTTGCCCCGCCCCCGAGGAGTGCATATTTTTTGAGTGCAAATTGTAAAGGTGTCAAATATAAAGTTACAAATGCTGTGAGCTCCCTTTATGACTAAATAGGTAACATATAAATTAAACTACATTTTGTTTTACCCATGATGGTGTTTGCTTCCCTTTAACAACATAGAAGCGAAGGCTATTTAGAATCTCCAAGCCCCAGATGTAAGACATGCCCAGGTTATGGGAGTTAAAAATGTTGACCTTTACCAAAGCGCATCTTAGTGATCACTCAGAATCTGGTCATGTCAACGGCACACAACATTTTTGGCAGTCACAATGCCCCCTATAAAAACCACAGTGCCTCCATGACTGCCACACTGCCTTCCATGACATCCACATTGACCCCATGATAGCCAAAATTCCACTATGCTAACCACAATGCCCCCATGTGAGCCACAATGCCCCAATGAGAGTCACAATGCTCCTATGAGAACCTCAATGCCACATGAAACCCGCAAAGCCTCTTATTGCGCCCACAGTGCCCTCAGGGCAGTCACAAAGTCTCCCTTGACAGTCTCAATGCCCCTTATGCCAACCACAATGTCCCCCATGCCAGCCACAATGTTCCTTAGAAACAGTTGTAGTTACTAGTTTTTAATTGCATGTAAGAACGCGGTTAGAATTGAAATTTGTGATCGCTGCGTGGGTCAACAAGGGTAGCAGACCAAAGACCAGTGCACCTACCTCTGTTTCCCAGATTGGGAAATGTCTCTAATGCTAAGTCTATGTAAACATGAATACAAATTGGAACATCCAGGTCAAATTGCTATTTAACCTCCCACCTACATGTAACATTCACTAAGATCCATCTATCCTGCACCGACTATAATTTACAATGACAGTGTAACCTTTGTAATCGTACGGGCTTAGTACAGTAAATCAGTGCAGTAAACAGCTCCAATATTTGACAGCTTTAGAAAAGTTCGTTTTATGCTGCCATGTTTGTCTGCACTTACAAATTACAGGTTGGTCATGTAACATTTGTGTATATGACCCATGAGACTAGGCTGCAATGAGCCACTTTCAGTCATCAACATCCATACAATTGAAATACCAGGTGCACAGTCTGTTTCTCGAGTTGGGTGAAAGCCAAGAAACTTCAGTGGCATCATAACTATCCCCAGTACACCTAAAAGACCCAGGGGGCCACTTAATCCATATGTTTCACTTAATAATAATAGAGCGATCATGTGAAAGTAAAGCATGGTTATAAATAGAGTTTCAGGGTAAACATGTGGCATATCTTTGCCGATGAGCAGGTAGATCTAGGTTCCAAAAGGATGCTGTACGGTCGTGTTCCTCAACAGAAGCTCAGGCCCCATATGAGGTTCTCAGGTCCCCTGAATGGGGGTCCCCAGCCGTAATTTTGATACCTGAGATGACAAGTGAAATGGCACCCCCCTGTCTTCTTCATATTGAAGAAGTGAAAGTGCAACTATGAACTGAACATCTGGTAAAATACTGCCCCCTGAAGGCAGAAAAGGCTTCACTTTGCCTCATGGATGGTGCACCCCTGTGTACTAGGTGTACCAGGGATGTAATATCATTACTTTCCAAAGGGATAAAAATTATATCACTACAAGTTAAAGTCGTTTTTTGGGGATTTAAAAAAAAATCATTTCTAGGACAAGGAATGCTATAAAATAAAATAAATACCCCTGAAATGCCCTCCAACTTCCAGTGTAGCTGCTCTGTTCCTCGCTGCTATGGTCTCAGAAGCTCCTGAAACGGTTGAATGCTGTTCAGCGGTCACGTGGCACTGCAGCCAATCACTGGCCTCATCGTTGATGCTGCCATGAACGTGACCACAAGTCCCAGAAAAACCCTTTACTACTAAGTAAGAGTCATATCACTAAGCCATATTTATGATATAATTGTTCCCTTTTTATATTCACTATAGCTCAACACCATCTGTCATATCTGAAAGTGACTCATGAGCTACAAAAGGTTGAAGACCTTTGCTCTACAGACAATGTACCGTGCGCTCTACTTTCAGGGAAAAATTGCAGCTAAATGAATATACGCGCCCCTCACAAAAACACACACACAGCACTCCTGATAAAAGGTGGCAAAAGAAAGCTGAATCATCTATAGAAAATAACTGAGCAGCTGTCATTTGACAGCTGTTCTTCCCTATTTAAGGAGCATCTTTCAGATGACAGCTGCTTTAATCTATTCTTTCTGGACTGGGACTATGATAGGAACAGGACAATTATAATGAAAGGTGAGCATCCCAGAAGAAAAAAGTGGCCCCTAGAGATTGGAGGCGCCACATCATGGACTTTAAATTAAATAATATTCCAAAGGAAGACTCAAAACATGGAAATACTCAAATGAAACTGGCTCAAAAAGTGACCTCAACAGGGGAACAGTACCGAGGACTAATAGCATCAATTTGTGAGATACCATCAATTGCTGGAGGGACCAAATCACTGGACGTCAGGAACTATGGCACAAAACGGCTGAATATACATCATGGAAGCTGGCATACCTGGGAGGGAAAGTACAACGTGCCAAATTCTCCTTCCAAGTAAAAGAGTTTCCCTGCAAGGTCACACAATATGAACGGAAATTACAGTATTAATGTAAGGACCGTCCTCTAAGATGGTGGACGGGTTCACATAGCAAATAAAAACGCTTTGGGAATTTCATGGCGTCCCGTGCCCCCGTAGTCATAGGTTTTCTTTCATTAGTGGTCAGACATATGTTTATCATATGAACGGATGTATTGTGACGTGTGGAAGGGTGGGGATGACTACTTTCATATCTCAGACAGTTGGTCTTCACACAATTTGGTCTTGACCAGTTCTAGTCTGGGGGTTGGTTTGACTTTCCGTAGGTTTTAGCATAGAGTCATAGACAAACTCCAATGCCTGCTCTGATATGTGTTATGTCTAGTGCAAGACCAGAAGGGGAGAGGAGCATGACCAAAGAGAGATCCCTGCGTCATGAGCCCCCTGTGAATCACTTTTGATATGTCATAGACACATGTGAGACTATTACATTGGTGAAGTGTGTGATTTTAGCAGTAGAAAGTTCTATAGTGCCCATTCACACTTCATATCAATACCAGTCTCTAGGCAGTGCCAAAGGGGTTTGAGAGCTGTGTGGGTAAGTTCACATGGGTCGGATTTGCTGCGAAAAATTAAGCAGCAAATCGAACCCATGTTCCACAGGAAAATCCAGACAAAAGTCTGCACCAAATCAGGTTTGATTTGGTGCAGATTTTTGGCCGGATTTGCCACTGCGGACAACAGTAGAAAGGCTAAAAAAAAATATTTCTATAATCACCTCCCCAGGCACTTCTGTAGCTGTTACGGGTTTATAGATAATGGATCTGTCAAGGGGCCAGCAGAAGGTGGTATGAACCCACTTTGTCACCAAGGGATTTGACGTGGGGCTAAACTGGGGAGCGGAATCTAAGAGGAACCCTGGTTTTCACCTTTTAAACCCTATACAGGGATCTGCCCCCAGAGTAGTCTACCTTGGTGATGGTTGACGTAAAAAGGTGTAGTACAAAATCAATAGACAGTATGCAGAGTCAGGTATAACGAAGATCATTGCAGGCGGTAAACGGGCACTCGCGGCTGGTTAAGCACAGGTCAGGGCAGGCGGCAAAGGTTCGTCACAGATCACTAGCAAGAGGTCAGGGCAGGCGGCAGGCAACGATTGTCAAAGGTAGAAGCAGAGACGAATCACAGGGAAATCCACTAACGTAATGGCAGGATATCACTATGCTGGCTAGGAAGAACCTAATAGGTCAGGCAAGGTGTAAAGGAAACGGAGGACCCTTTATACCAAGCTGGGTGGATAATTTGGCGCGTAGAAGATCATTTGTACTGGATAAATCAGAATTATTATTTTTTTGGGGTGGCTAGTAGTAGGATGTCGTCCATTGTATCCAAGGGCTTCTCTAGGTCCTCAAGCTTTTGACTTTAGTGGCAAATATGGCAAAGTGATCATTTAAGAATTGGTATTTTCTGTGGGAGCTTATGGATATGAATCCTGGAAAATATAGAATTGAAGAAGTATAGAAGAGGATTTTTTTTTTATCTTAAGCAGTAATGGATTTCAGGCCACCTGGGTCCCATTAATCAGATGCAGGAGACAGAAGCTTGAAACGCGTTACTACCTGAGACAATTACGCTTTCTTCAATTTAAGATGCTCTTAGCCCCTTCCAATGGAGATAGCTCCTTAATGGTGTCCTTAGGTTTCACTGTACTCAACTTCCAATAAAGAAATGGGACAAGAAAAGTTTTGGTGTCTTTGGTTTTGGTGTTGGTGACTTTCGAGAATACAATGAAAGAGATGAAAATCAAACAAATGGATCCTTTACCTAATCAAGCCAAGTCTTCAATGATAAACTCAAATGACCAGACTGGAGCTCCAACTTATTCTTGGCATTGGGAAACAGAATGTTCTGGAGGAACACTAGCCATATGTTCACCAGGATTTCATATCTACTTGAAGACATTTAAAGGGGGAAGCAGACAAAATGATCTTCTAATATGTCATAGATACAATGAGAAGATCTGTAACCACCACTGATTTCCAGAAATCATGGGCTCTATAGAGAATACAAACCCCTTTGGCACCGCACGGAGATGTCAATTGCCCGAAATATGACAAAACATACTAAACAATTGATTTGAATGGACCTTTTCTTAGTAATAGAAATCTTTGAGCAGTGCCCCTTTAAAGAGGATAGTAATAAAGACGTTGCAATGAAGTCAAACTTTTACCTTCTTGCAAAACTTGTCACAATAATAAGAGTTTCTTCACCATGCAGGGACAAGTCATTGCTTTAGGACTCTTAAGAAATTGAAAAATTTCAACTTTGCCTGTCGGATCTGAAACTGAACTGAATTTTTTTCCCACAACTGAAAGATACAGAATATTAACATTCACAGAGCTCCTGGCTGAATACAAGAAAAGCTCTGAAGGAACAGATTGTCCTTGAGAAGCAAGTTCCATAATTAGTTCCTTACAGGAATACTCAACCTAAAGTCTATCTTTTTTGACTTGATTGAATGCAAATTATTGCTCCCTGTTGCCGGCCATCTCAGGATAGGGAGAGCTGATATGTGCCCAGGTGGAGCACTACTTTATATCACTTATCTCCAGGTCTGACAACATACAGTATGTGTGAGTGATAGCAGCGGCTCATCTTATATTACCCTTTTACAGTGCGGACTGTAGGACAAGCGGCCCTTTAGACATTATCAAAAATAATCATAATTGTGGCAGCTGCTCTTCAAGTGAATCTCCACCTTTGATGTCGTTTTTTGGGTCCAACATTTTGCGCTTATTTCCTAATATACCTTAATAGCGGTCAGAGTTCTGTTTTTCTAAAACAGAGCTCCAAATCCCCTGTATAGACAAAAAGTACAAGTCTGACCACCTGCAGCCACCACTAGAGGGAGCGCCCTCCATACTGTTTATACATTGAACTGAATACGAACACAGTATGCAGTAAGCTCCTAAGCTCCCCCTAGTGGTGACTGCAGGTAGTCAGAATTAGATCATTAAACTCTATAAGGGGAATTTATCAACCTTTTTGACGCCAGCTTTCTGGTCGCAATTTGCATTGAATATTGCAACTTTTTTGCATTCTACTTTTATTGCAAAAAGTAGGTGTGGCTTACCAAAAGGCGGCATTGCCCGAAAAATTTATTATAATTTATTATAAATTGTAGCGGAAATCTAGGCCAGCTCCTAGTTGCCTCAGCATGCGGCGGCGTATACACGGTACTGTCAGGAAATTGTATGTGATGCATCGCTCAGGTTGCTGCATCGTATATAAGGCCTTGGCACTGCTCGGCACCAGTACTTTGTATGAGCAGTACTCTGTATGAGCATGCTGAGGGAGCTTAAGGGGGCCCAGAGGGGAGAAGCGGAGTAGTGGGGTGAGTATACTTCTTTTTTATTTTATGTCCAATAAGAAGGGAAATGGTTGGCGCATGACTGCAGTCGTTACGCCACAAATGTGGAGCACAGCCATCAGAAAGATGCAAAAGATTTATTAAGAGACATACACTTCTTAATAAATCTGTAGCATCTTTCTCCGGCAGAGCAGAAAGCTAAGACTGGCATATGAAACGCCAGTTTTAGTTCATCTGCCCCTCTGTCTATGCGGAGGATTCGGAACTCTGTATCAGAAAAACTGAGCTCCGGCCATTATAAAGATATACCAAGCAAATAATCACCCCCCCCCTCCCCGAAATGTAGACCTAAAAATATAAAGCTGTTAAAAGGTGGAGATTCACTTTAAAAGGTAACCTATACCAGTTTGAAACCCTGCTGAAGAGTCGTAACCTGTGTGTAGGCACACCATGAGTAAGTGGAAAGACAATAGTAATGGTAGCAGTAGTGGTAGTAGTAGTACTAGTAGTAGTAGTAGCAGTAGTGGAAGTAGTTGTAGTAGTAGTGGTAGTGGTAGTAGTAGTAGTAGTAGTAGTGGTAGTAGAAGTACTAGTAGTAGTAGTAATAATATAAGTAGTAGTAGTAGTATATATTATTAGTAGTAATAGCAGTAGTAGTAGTAGCAGTAGCAGTACTGGTAGCAGTAGTGATAGTAGTAGTGGTAGCAGTAGTTGTAGCAGTAGTGGTGGTAGTAGAAGTACTAGTAGTAGTAGTAATATAAGTAGTAGTAGTAGTAGCGGTAGCAGTAGTAGTAGTAGTAGCAGTGGTAGTAGTAGTAGTAGTAGTAGTAGTAGTGGTAGCAGTACTTGTAGCAGTAGTGGTGGTAGTAGAAGTACTAGTAGTAGTAATATAAGTAGTAGTAGTAGTGGTAGTAATAGTAGTATAAGTAGTAGTGGTAGCAGTACTTGTAGCAGTAGTGGTGGTAGTAGAAGTACTAGTAGTAGTAATATAAGTAGTAGTAGTAGTGGTAGCAGTAGTAGTAGTGGTAGTAATAGTAGTATAAGTAGTAGTGGTAGCAGTAGTGGTAGTAGTAGTAGTAGTAGTAGTGGCAGTAGTAGTAGTGGTAGCAGTAGTGGTAGTAGTATTGGTGGTAGTAGTAGTAGTGGTGGTAGTAGTAGTGGTAGTAGTGGTAGTAGTAGTGGTGGTTTTAGTAGTAGTAGTAGTAGTAGTAGTAGTAGTGGTTGTAGTAGTGGTAGTAGTAATGGTAGTAGTGGTAGTGGTGGTAGTAGTGGTGGTGGTAGTAGTGGTAGTAGTAGTGGTAGTAGTAGTAGTGGTAGTAGTAGTAATGGTGGTAGTAGTAGTGGTGGTAGTAGTAGTGGTAGTAGTAGTAGTGGTAGTAGTAGTAATGGTAGTAGTAGTAGTGGTAGTAGTAGTAGTAGTGGTAGTAGTGGTGGTAGAAGTAGTAGTGGTAGTAGTGGTGGTGGTAGTAGTGGTGGTGGTAGTAGTGGTGGTGGTAGTAGTAGTAGTGGTAGTAGTAGTAGTAGTGGTAGTAGTGGTGGTAGAAGTAGTAGTGGTAGTAGTGGTGGTGGTAGTAGTGGTGGTGGTAGTAGTGGTGGTGGTAGTAGTAGTAGTGGTAGTAGTGGTAGTAGTGGTGGTGGTAGTAGTGGTGGTGGTGGTAGTAGTAGTAGTAGTGGTAGTGGTAGCAGTAGTAGTAGTAGTAGTAGTAGTAGCAGTAGTGGTGGCCATTGTTGTGTAGAGCACCCTGCAAAAATACGGCTCCTGACATTACTTTTTTCTTTTCTTTTTCCTTATTTTCCCCCCTGAATTTTTTAAAGTTTTTCTTTTTGTGCTTTTTTGTTGTTTTTTTTTAAAGCTATTTTTTTCCCTAGTAAAACAAGGTCACCACCACAGAAAAGTAAATGGCTTTGAAAGAACAAGCACCACAGAAGCCTCAGCAGAGAGACCTCATGCTGGCAAGCGACTGGAAGTAGCCCCTGGAGCCCAAAAATTACCAGGAATGAGCCGCTGGAGACCCTGCCTACCCAGCCCCAACACAGTTTTATATAATTTTCTATGACCGTCCAGAATATTTTAGAATCTGGAGCCAATCATGGCCCGTAAATGCTGGACTAAATTTGACTGCATATATTTGGAGTTGTCCCATCTTGAGAACTCCTTCTCAGAAGGAAGCTGCCACGGCAATGGACTGATCGTTGAAGATTCGGATTCTCTAACCCCGGCGAACAGAAATGTGAAACTCAGTGTGGCCGCTAGTTTCCAAAGCAGTAGCCACTTCAGGAGAAATGGGGTATTACATGGTCCCCATCCAAATTATTTCTACCAGAGCCGCAGATGGCCTTTTTAAGTGGCTCATAGAGGGGGTCCTGAGTAGTGGACCCCCATCCTCTATCTCCACCCCTAATAAGGCACATAAGCAAAGGTTTTCTTTAGGACACAAGCCCTTTGAACATAATAGTGACATGATGAGATCTCCTGTAACAAATCTCTGTGGAATTGCAACATGTTCTTTTTTTCAATAATCATGTTGTTTTTCTTCTGACAGTACAATCTCCTAAGGGAAAGATTAATCTTAGTACCATGCAGATGTTACACTACATTAAAGCAGTGATAGGGCTGTAATTCACAGATGTAAGAATACGAACATACATAAAATATATAAGAAAGAAAGATCTATCCATCCATCCATCCATCTATCTATCTTCTCAAGCACAATTCATGTGTACATACAGGGCCGGCGTCAGCACCCGGGCAAGTGCCGGGGCCCACTACCCTTGGGGCGGCCCACTCGGCCGCCGTGTGCCATTTTCTTGTATGCTGTATATTTGCAGTCACAGGTGTTCTTGCACCTGTATACACGTTTTGTATCATTTTGTTGGAATGTGCTGTTCAAACTTTTGTGTTGTTTATGTGATCCATATATTTGGGTTAGTGACTGCCTCCATTTTTTGATCTTGCACTCCTCCCATTCTGCCCTGTGTGATTTTAATTAGTTAATGCTGGTACCTACCATCCCCAGATATATGTAGGCTTAGTCCCAGTTCTGGTTGTATGTGCAGCGTAGGTTCCCACCTTACAGAGGTTGCCTTGTCGTGGCAGGTGGTCTCACACAATTTGATCAAAATGTGCGCTAAGAACCTCCCTATTGTAAGTAGATTTAACAGTAATGAATATCTAGCATTCAGGTAGTATTATTAGTACCCAAAATTCTATGCAAGGGCAAATATCCAAGGCAAATTATTCAGCAATTGATGAAATATATTCCTGCTTTTCTAGACTCTAGAATATCAAATATATCTACTCATATCCCATATATCTGCATAACTAGACAGATTTGGCATTCGAGACTTTAGAAAAAAATGCTGACAACACCTATGGGAGCTGCTACGGCCGTCATATTGTATGTCACTCAGCTCTCCCAAAAACAGATATGATTACAAAATAGTTGAACTAAATTTTTTTGAGCAACCTAGGAGAAGAGGGCGACACGCCGGAGTGATAGCTAGGCTTTCCTTCAACCGGGGCAAAAATGCTGGTCGCTGCGTTAGCCCTGGACCTAAATTACTAAGACTAAGTCCTCATTCAGACAGCCATAATATGGACGCATTTTAGTGTCCGTACTACAGCCATTAGTCCCAATTTGACCGCAGGTCTAATGAGCCAAACAAAAAGAGATCTACAATGTGGCCGAATTATGGCCGTTTAATCCAGTTCAACCCCTTCAATTTTCATTGGATTTGCTCTGTAATGATGGAACAATGTGGACAGTCATGTGGACGTATCAGTTGAATTCTTTAAGCAGAGTGCTTATGATCACTCAACAACGATGTTTTTCTATATAGCCTCCTACGTCCTACCCTAAGCTTCAATCAGAAGGGCGCTGATTGAAAGCACAGAACATCGCTGCATCTTAATAGCACTTAATGAACGGCTTTACTACCAGAAGCGCAACCTCAGCAGTAAAATGACATCTCTAATTTATTGCACGCAACGTCGCCGGAATATTTCTTTCATCGAGAACGCGTTTATAGTGCGAGCGGAAAATAGAGATGACAGTTACGAGCCCTGTATCATTCATCCTGATGTGTTTTCAGAATACAATCACTCATCAAATGGTAAATGTTATGTATGCCCTATTTAGCATGGTACTCAGCTGTACGAGAGGGAAAGACAACCTTATGGGGGAATTTTTTTCCAGTAATATCCTATAGAAACCCCCATACATGCAATTCTAAGCTATTTATAGTGAGCCTTGGTCCAAATAACATGATTGTACAGGTACGTGACTCAGAGATGCGGAAAGTCAGCGTGGATAGTAATAAAAGGGGGGGCAACGACATTCAAGGCTGTTGTGGATTAGAGTGATGATAGATGCATTATGTTTACAAATGGTCTTGGTTATACAGCTTTTCCCAGAGGACCCATAGATTGTAGCCATGAATGAAGCTTTGGTAGCTGGTACTAATCAAATATTTTATTTCAACAATTATATTTGCACTGCAGTACTTCCATGTCGGGGTGAGACGAATAATAAGCATCACCCTGATCTATTCATCTTGGTTTATGAATAGAATGCCAGAGCTACAGTAAAGACTGACACAGGTTGTGCAGTTAAAAACTAAATTAATAGTGCATACGTCCCAACCTCTCCATGTTTCATAAAACGGACCACAAAGAGGTGTGGCTTATGCAAATGAATCCAGAAGTGGGAGTTTCTGTGCGTTTTTGGAGGCGGGTCAGAGGAGGGGCTTAATATGTGCCATGAATCAGGACTGAAGTGTTAGGAGGCATGATACTCCACGAAAAAGGCTGTGTTTGAATGGAAACTTGAAACAGAATTACGACTGCTTTCTCCCAAAAACAGTGCCACAGCTTTACACAGGTTGTGTGTGGTATTGCACCCTCATTTACTTCAATGGAGCTGAGCTGTAATTCCAGACACAACCCATATACAGGTGTATTGCTGTTTTTGGAAGAAAGTAGTCATGTTTTTCTAATTATGGACAATCCCTTTAACTGTCCCGTGGGAAGTAGCCACACACAAGCAGAGCAGTAGGGACTAAGGGATTGGCCTATGCATAACAATGTCTATTTCTACATTATTTAGGGTCTGAGGACAGAAGGTGACTACTCTTATGAACTGTAATGGTTGTCACTAGTGGTTGCTATTCACCATCAGGGAAATCAGGATAATTCCGAAATAGATGCACAGAAAATGAAAAAACTTCCCACAAGTGACAACTATGTTAGTATAGTGGCTTTCTGCCCGACTGTTCTGTCCACTGAAATAAATAGAATCCCTAGTAGAAGCCATGACTTCAGTGTGAACAACCATACATATTAGATGTGTGTCGGCCGAACTCGCCTATTTCAGCCAGACCGGCCGAACATCTAATGTGTATGGCAGCGTCCCAACGGCAGATGTTGGGGAGAGAAGGGACGGCCATGTTTAATTTCAACATTCCTGATCGTTTTGATTATTAGTAGATTCTGGCAGCAGGTTTTTTCCTTCTCCTTATTGAATATATGCCGAGCTGAGCATGTATGCGTATCAGGAGGAATAGCTGTCGGCCAATCAATCATTCGGCCGGTAGCTATCTCAAGGGGCCAGCCTTAGAAAACCTCCATTGGAGGTTTTAATTGGGGCATAAAATGAACAAGACTGACAGAAATGGAGTGAGAAAAAGAGGGGAAGAAGAATGCAGGAAAATATCTATACTTATATGCAGGTTGGGTGACCGGGTGACCAAAAATAACTCTCTATATGCTCCGAAATGGTTGATTATTGCGGAGACTTCCTGTCCAGAGTTACAAAGAGAGGATCAGATCCAAGGTGGAAACTGCTGCACTCATAAAAGATAAAACATTGTACAGACAATGGAGCAGAAACATTCATAAGTACCTGGAACTTTAATTATTTGGGTGAAAATTTGCTTTATGGCAATTAGTAAGAATAAACATGATCACTTCAATTCTGAATGATCGTACAATGTTAAGAAAGTCTTGATTCATTCTATAATATTGGCATCACACCACCCCCACCTTCAAATCCTAAAACATGAAGCTTCGCCCACTTTGAAAAGCCCCCAAAACTGCTAAGAAATAACCCTTTTATGCAAATCTGCATAAGCCCCACCTCTTTATGAACTTGCTACTGGATAATCCCCCAAAAAATGTCACTGTTGGGTGGTTCTGTGGCATTTCTGTAGAGGGAAAGGGGCTCCTATACTTTAGGGCCGGTCTCCTCATCCTAACCCTCAATCATACATGCGATCAGTCTTCAGCTATATGACTTTCCATATTAATTGAACACTATGAATAATTGCTGACTCTATAGGGTATATACATATTACAGTGGGGCATATACATCTTATACATGGGGCATCATCTGCACAGTAGTGGAAATACACAGATCTTACTAATGACTGTATCCGTCAGGTTCAATTATACTCGTAGTCAACGTAATAATGTTCTAGAATGACTGAGAAAAGAATCAGCCAGGAGATTCATTCAGCTCCGAGCTTCCGCTCATTGATAAAATTCCATCATGTTCTCTTCAGTGCTCCGGACATGATACATAAGTTTACATGTAGAGGATTCAGAGGATAAGGGTCATTTTAGAAGCACTCTGTGAACATGGCGTAAATTTGAGATATAGGACAAAGAGCATTGCAATGAAGGGCAGCAGATCATATAAGGCATCGCATAGATGTCCCAGGAGTATGACAGGTGGGCACATTACACTAAAACGTCTCAAAAATGGCGTTCAAATGTTCTACTGTATGAATGTAGCATGTTCTTTTTGCCTCAATTTTTCCCCAGGGCAATGTTAAAGGAGTTGTCTCACTGTAACAATCCTATTACGGCATATAGACATCAGAGAGTGGGGTCATTCAGGACCACCCTATATAAGTTAGAGGAAAGAGCCACTAATAAAGAGTGGCTCTCCCTCTGGTAGTCCCGGCCCATCCATTACATGGATGACCATTTATATAATTGTAATATTAAATGTCTAGTTGGATCTTTCCCGGCCATCACAGCTGATCACCAGGGATTTCTGAAGCCAGACCAGCAGCGATCATCTGATCACCAGGGATTTCTGAGGCCAGACCAGCAGCGATCATCTGATCACCAGGGATTTCTGAGGCCAGACCAGCAGCGATCATCTGATCACCAGGGATTTCTGAGGCCAGACCAGCAGCGATCATCTGATCACCAGGCTGCCTAGACATGCAAAAGAGACAAGTACATTCCATGGAGGTCTTTTATATATTCATGGCTGGGTCAGGTTTGTTAAAGGGACAGTTCTTGAAATCCACAAATTCGGTTGTGTAGTCACTTGGTCATGGATGAAGGGGCCCGAGCATCATGATTATGAGGAGCTGTGTGTGGGTCTGAAGAAGCTTTTTTCTATGACGCCCTTTGTACTTTACGTATAACTATCTTATGATATAAATGATAACATATACAGTCATGACCTTCAAACTTCTACTTTCCCACATGAGCAATACTGGGGAAGTAGTAGTCTAAAACGATGCCCACATACTGTACCGATGGTTGTAATTAGATTTAAACAGAGTATTTCCTATGGCGTGCGTGGGCATGACACCTTGGAGGTCCTAAGGATACCAAATTTTTAGAGCGGTATGTACATGGCACATACCCTGTTGAGCACTATGGCACAGACTTAAAATATGCCCTTTCATCACCACTGCCAACCAGAGAACTGCAGCTCAGCCTATTTTACATACATGGGACAGTAAATCTGCACAGTGCCTGGTTGGGATGTTCCTCTGCAAGGATAAATTCAAAAGCCCCTTCATTCTAGCGATTGATGGGGGTCCCAGGGCATCAGATCCCCATGATCAACAAGTGGCGCCATATCGTCACAATATACTATCACTTGATTATGTAGGAAACCCCCCTTTAGCGTGACATGGTGGCTCACTGCCTTGTAACTCTGGTGTCCTGGGTTTGAAGTTGACCAGGAGGCAACATCATGGAATTTGTATGTTCTCCTGAGTTTCCACTCAAACTCTAAACGCATTTGGGTGGGTTCAATGTCTTCTTGTAAAAGTAGCCCCAATGTGGGTGAGAAATATGGACATTACATTGTGAGCTCCACTGGGAACAAGAATTAGTCTATGTACTGCGCTGAGGAACATGTTGGTGCTACATAAACAATGGGTAATAAATATCAAATATTTGCACACTTTGTTATAATTCTTCATATAATCACAATATCAGGTTAATGATGGACGGCGTTACCTGCAAAATCTATATATGAATTACGTAGGTCCTCAATATAGTCCTATAGGTCTATTCATTTAAATACAGAGCAGACCATGGTGTTAGTCCCATTTTACCCCGGCAGCCATAAGTACAAATCCATCGCCATTAAACCTACATTCATCAGAAGAGCTTTTCCATGTACTTATGCCCCAGATTATCTGCATATATGCTCAGGATGTGATTTAGTACTGTAAAGCTTTTAATCACTCCCACTATGGTTTTTATTAATGGAGTGTCCGTAGACCCAACGTGCGACACTTATGGTAATACCCTAAACATGCCCTGATCTTATTAATGGCTCTCAGCCTCAGCTATTGAGGTTATAGGGGAGATTTTTTTTCAGCCAAGATTGATTTGAATGGGACAATGTTTACTATCGGTGAATGGTATGGACCAGTAGAGGGAGACAAGTGAATCATAATTTCAATGGCTTTACAACAATTTGTACATTCAGCACCCAGCAAACTGGAGAGCTCCTGTTCATCTCAAAGAGACAATGTTGCACTGCAATCTATAATTCGAGCAGTCGGAGAGATCTGTTCATTGACCAAAGATAAGTGTGTGGCTAAAATTCGAGCTGAACACTCAATGACATAGTGACCTTAGTGAGTGCCATCAAATGCCTATTACTATGGATAACAGCATGACCATACCTAGATACACCTGAGTCTCCTGTCATGTACTTGTTACGATAGACGCTAAATGTCAATGGATACGTTCCTCTTAAATAGCAGAGCAACAATACAAGACGGTATCAAATACAACCTGGAAATAGTATGATTCAAAATTTATCTTATTTTCCTAAGAGAAGAGCCTTGTAGGATGGAGAAGAAGGTTGACCAGAATTATGGTCTTCAACATTAAACAAGACCCTGCTAATGTGGTAAGGTCCGATATTGTCTTAAGGAATAGATGTAGTCATTAGAAATGACACATGGAAGACAAAGAGGAAGTTGGGAATGACTATGTTGGGTCTAGAGTTTGACTCCTGAAGCCCATGACCCACTTTATAGAAGGTGATGGTTTGATGGATAAGGGTTTCGACACAACCTCTTGCTCTGCTCAACTTGTCTAGAAGGTGAAGAGGAAAATAACTAACTGTGCAGATGCTTATGATTGAATAACCACGGGAAGTTCTCTATATAGATAGATGCTTCAAGGAAACATATCAAACACCCACACACACACGCACGCACGCACGGCTGGTACCTGATTTATGGAAGCCACTGCAAGCCTGGGGATTACCAACTGCATCACGATTTGTAGAAGGGAAGTTATCAATCCAGCCAAGATAGCCCAGGTAAGGGGTAATGGAAGCATGCTGTAGGTAGCAAAAAGTGTAAAGAGTACATAGCCAATACCGTCCCCTAGAAGGCCATATCCTAAACCAGCTGCCAGGATTTGGGTAGCCATGGCTAACCATGTCACAACCCCACTAAACTGTAGATATGTGTAAGAGGTTGTGTCCTTCCTGACAACTACTAAGGCACAAATGACCACCTCAATTCCAGTGAAGAAGCCCAGCAAAATGCCTTTGATGGGGTCCATTGGTGCAGAGGCCAAGGTGAGATGAAGGATCAGTAAGGTCAGTTTGGTCAACACATCCAAGATGTTCATTACCACTTCTGATTTGCGGCGTTGTCCTAGGAAATATCGTTGGTAAAGCCTTTCTAGGTCTCTAGACTTGAAGGAATTCCTTAAGGTTGGGAATATGACCCCTCTATAGGTGTAGCCCCAGTTCAAGAAGAAATCCGAATTGCTAGGGGCACAATCCAGGTGAAGGAAGCCCAGATCACTACTTGTCCTTTCTGGAAAGACTTTGGTGCCTCCATTATTGTGTCTATCCCCTGCGGATATCTTGCCAAATTGCCTGTTGGCATTTGTTGAGTAGGAGTCATCGGAGGAGAGGGTTTTAGCACTGCTTTGTTCATTAATAAACCTCTGCTCGGTGATGTGCCTTACCGCGGTCTGCCAAAGTAGTCTTTTCGGTCTTGTGTTACTGTTAATGGTCGGGGTTTTATTGATGGTATAAAGTTCATCCGTGGCACTGGAGCACCTCACCTCCGACAGTTCCATGGTAGATCTGTACAGCTCTTGTTGTTTTCTTCTTTGTAGCTTACTGAAATACATCTGTGGTCATTTTACTGGCCAATGGCATTGGCTCATGAAGGGTTATTATGTGCTTGCCACTGATAATCACTTTTCTAAGTGGCGTGTAGACCCCAGGTCCATAATCCTGGTATAATGTCTTCCCATTAAAGAGCAAGTTAAACGTTGCTATTGACATTACAGGCACTAAGTCCATTCATCTTTAAAAACTGTTGTCCGAAACCTCCTAAAGGTTAATCTTCTATCCGGATTTAATTTCCAAAACAACATCAGATCTTCACAAAACTGGGATCAATCCTGGAATCAAAGATGATAGTCCAGCATAGTAGATATTGACATCTTGTTGGAGGCTGCACCAGCATGACACAAGTGTGGGGAGCACGCGGACACACATCAAAGGTCTGTAGAACAAAAGGATATTTAATAACAGTTCATCTGATCGTGGTTACATTGACCTTGGAGATGCAGGAGATGGCAAGTACCTTATCTACAGCAGACATCATCAAGGTCTTACCTAAGGTCATTAGGAAGTCATGTTAGTGGTAGTAGTGGTGGTGGTGGTGGTGGTGGTAGTAGCTAGGGGTGAAGATGACACTACTGGCATCTATTTGCCACTTAGTGCAAAGTTAGGCACATGAGATACAATGTATCACTTATCAGATGCTGGAGGTTGTAGCACGCGAGTACAATCCATCGCAGGAGACATCAGTGCAATCGTGTGACTTCCATCCTGCTTGTATTAAATAAACTTCCCTTCTCCAAAAAACAAGGTGCTGCTGCTGCTGACCTTCAAGGGGGACTCCATCCAGTGCCTCATGTCATGTGCTGCCTCCCCCGGTCCGGGCTGCTGCAGCTGCGGGGTCCTGGCTGCTGGGAGCGCACATGCAGCCTGTATTAGAGATGAGAGCATTAGAGCTCAGGATAGAGTGGATTACACGAGTAAAGACCTGATGCTGCTGCTACTGGAGGGGGCGGGGCCTCCCTGTGTCAGCTGACACTGCTGGTGACGTCACGCTCTTGTCTATTACCTTACCCAGCAAGTTCACAGGCACACACAAAGCAAAAAAATATACATATAATACACATAAAAGAAACATACAATATACATATAATATACATATAATATACATATAATATACATACAATATACATACAATATACATAAAAGTAACATACAATATACATATAATATACATACAATATACATACAATATACATACAATATACATATAATATACATACAATATACATACAATATACATAAAAGTAACATACAATATACATAAAATAAACATACACTATACATACAATATACATACAATATACATACAATATACATACAATATACATAAAATAAACATACACTATACATACAATATACATACAATATACATAAAAGAAACATACAATATACATATAATATACATAAAATAAACATACAATATACATATAACAAACATAAAAGAAACATACAAACTTCATATAACAAACATATAACATAACACAATATACATACAACATACATAGAATATACATATAATATACATACAATATACATACAACATACACCAAAACCCATACAATATTCATATAACATACATATAACATACATACAATATACATATAACATACATAGAATATACATACAATATACATACAAAATACATATAACATACATACAATATACATATAACATACATAGAATATACATACAATATACATACAAAATACATATAACATAAATACAATATACAGTACATACAATATACATACAATATACATACAAAATACATACAAAATACATGCAGTATACATATAATATACATATAATAGACCTAAAAGAAACATATAGTCAATGTGCGGGATATGCATGTATTATTATATCTCTACACAGGTAATGCTGATATATATATACACCTAGTACTTTATTATTAATACACATACAATGTATATATTGTCTATCTATCTATCTATCTATCTATCTATCTATCTATCTATCTATCTATCTATCTATCTATCTATCTATCTCATATCTATCTCATATCTATCTATCTATCTATCTATCTATCTATCTATCTATCTATCTATCTATCTATCTATCTATCTATCTATCTATCTATCTATCTCTCTCATATCTATCTATCTATCTATCTATCTATCTATCTATCTATCTATCTATCTATCTATCTATCTATCTATCTATCTATCTATCTATCTCATATCTATCTCCTATCTATCTATCTATCTATCTATCTATCTATCTATCTATCTATCTATCTATCTATCTATCTATCTATCTATCTATCTATCTATCTATCTATCTATCTATCTATCATCTATCTATCTATCTATCTATCTATCTATCTATCTATCTATCTATCTATCTATCTATCTATCTATCTATCTATCTATCTCATATCTATCTCATATCTATCTATCTATCTATCTATCTATCTATCTATCTATCTATCTATCTATCTATCTATCTATCTATCTATCTATCTATCTATCTATCTATCTATCTATCTCATATCTATCTATCTATCTATCTATCTATCTATCTATCTATCTATCTATCTATCTATCTATCTATCTATCTATCTATCTATCTCTCTCATATCTATCTATCTATCTATCTATCTATCTATCTATCTATCTATCTATCTATCTATCTATCTATCTATCTATCTATCTATCTATCTATCTATCTCATATCTATCTATCTATCTATCTATCTATCTATCTATCTATCTATCTATCTATCTATCTATCTATCTATCTATCTATCTATCTATCTATCTCATATCTATCTATCTATCTATCTATCTATCTATCTATCTATCTATCTATCTATCTATCTATCTATCTATCTATCTATCTATCTATCTATCTCATATCTGTCTGTCTGTCTGTCTGTCTGTCTGTCTATCTATCTTTTTTTTTCTTATCTATGTAAGACAACCCCTGTTCACATGCCTTCGAGGTGCTCTGTATGAGCCATAATGGAGATCCGCTGATCCGGCATCTCTATCCCACGCGACCAGCTGTTATTGGTGGAGGAATTCACCTCTGGTTATACATTTCCCCTACAGCAGTCACTGCAAAGGAAATTCAGCATTACATTTCGGCCATGTAACTAATGGTTGACCATGAAATACATGGATGAGGTAGGTCCACCAGAGAGGGTGCCACTTTTAAAGACCAGATCTCTATTCTTTTTTTTTTTTAAAACATATTTTTATTGATTTTCTGAAAATTTTTCACATAACATAATATGCAATAAACTGTTACAGGAATATAGTCACCTATTGTTGATGGTATGAAAAACACATTCCTACAATGACACTAAGCTCATAGTTGTTTACATCATTATGTGACAGTTATTGAAGGTCATTACAGAAATTTCCATAACATTTGGTGAACAACGTTAACAATGAATATCCCTGAGAAACAATGCATACAAAACTTATTTAATATACATATAAACATGAATAACCTAAACTGGAGCCACATGAAGCTACATTCCTAACCGAGTTGGCCTAGATATCATTTCAAAGTTATAGATATTATGTTCTACGTGTTCTCAACACTCCTAAGGTGCCCTTAAGATCCTCTATCAGGTACCAAGGTGATCCCGTGAATGGATCGATCATTTTGCATATCTCCTCCCCCGAGAAATGCTCTGTTATGAATAGTTTCCATTTCCCAAAAAATTTCCCCCCTTGTGCATCTTTGTGTTTTAGAACATCCATTCTATCTAAATAGAATAGGCTTTTCATCCCCTGTACAACCTCACTTGATTGCGGGATATCTGGTACCAACCATTTCTGGAGTATGCATCGTTTTGCCACCATCAATGCCGCATGTGTAATGGGGGGCAAGTGGGTTACTTCTGTGTCATCTGACCCTCCATCATGCTGGACATGTAAAAGAACTTCCATTGGCCCCAGGAGCCCCTTAAATTTGCTTATTTGTTGCACTAAAGATGTCATTTCTTTCCAGAATGGCTGTATTTTGGTGCATGCCCAAAACCCATGGTACATGTCTGTGCGAGGTGATCCACACCTCGGGCATGAAGTCTTTCTATCTGGTTTAGTTATGGAAGGGGGCAAGGTGAACACATATATGGCATGATGGAGGATTTTTAAGTGGGTTTCTCTCCATTTCTCGCTTGTTATATGTTTTCTGAGATCCACCAACCCCATTTCCACATGTTTGGCAATATTAGGCAAGCCAAATAGCTTTTCCCATTTCATAAATGCCTGAGCTGGTGTCACCTTTAATAGCACTGGCTTTAGGGTGTTATACAGTTGCGATATGGACCTGTGGTGTGTGCTTAGGAACCATGAGTCAAACAGGTTGGGGTGGGTCTCGTCGGATATGTCCGCCAGTTTTGCTTTGCATGAAGATAATATTTGATAATATTGTAGATGTTGGGGATGGTCAAAATTGTACTTTGTCTGTATTTCCTGCAGGGTCAGCCATCTCCCTTCCTGTTCCTGGAACATGTCACCCAGAGTCGCTATCCCTCTCTCTCTCCATCTCTGGAGTAGCTGACTATGCCTTCCCGCCCACAAATCTGGATGTCTCCATATAGGCATGTGTTTTGAAATGCGATATGGAAGACCATAATGCTTACGCAATACTTTCCATGTGATAATGGTATCCCGTAGTAGGGCCGATCTCTTAATGTTAGTGGGCAGGGACGCAAAGGCTGTATGCACTAAAGCCATAAGATCCCATGGTTTTGCTAGCTGCCTTTCTAGGTTGATGTTGGAATGGCATCCGGTGCCATGTTGCCAATCCAGCAAGTGTCTGCTCAAGCATGCCAGGTTGTATCCCCGTATGTTAGGGACGTTAATGCCCCCCTCTTCTTTTCTTAACATAAGTTTTGCCAGTGCTATTCTCGGTTTTCTTCCCCCCCATATGAATTTAGTGAAGGACGAATTTAGTGTATTGATATCCCCGTGTTTGATTAGTAATGGAATGGTTTGTAAGGGGTATAGTAGTTTTGCAAATCCCGACATTTTGACCAAGGCACACCTTCCCAGGAGTGAAAGGGGCAGTCCGTGCCACCTCAGAAGATCCGCCTGTATGTCCCGTATCAAAGGGGGATAATTTAGATCATATAGGGAGCTAGGTGCTCGCCCCACCTTGATGCCCAAATACGTGATCTGTGACCGCACTATCTCCACATCTAGAGCATCCAATAATCGACCATGACTACCCTCCTTCGGTCCCAAATCTAGCAGTTGGCACTTTGAATAATTAATTTTATATCCTGAATATTCCCCAAAGTCACGTAGCGTCTGAAATACCCGTGGAACGTCCCGTGAGGGGTTTGCTAGGAATAAAAGTATGTCATCTGCGAACAGTGTTTCCTTAACCTCCATTTCCCCCACCGAGATGCCTCTGAATACCTCTGAAGATTTCAAATGTCTTGCCAGTGGCTCCAATGCCAGATTAAACAGCAATGGAGACAGCGGGCAGCCTTGTCTTGTGCCTTTATATAAGCGAAACGGCTGAGATAGAAACCCTGTGGTGCAGATCCTAGCATTAGGGGACTTATAAATGTGTCGCAGTAGGTTTCGAAAAGCCCCGGTAATCCCTACTCTGTCCAAAACCGCATCCAGCCACTTCCATCTAACGTTGTCGAATGCTTTTTCAGCATCCAGCAAAAGCAGTGCTGGGTGTTCCCCCTGTCCTGGACTGTGCTGCACCCTGTCTAGCACCGCCAATACCGTTCTAATATTGGTGACCGCCGATCTCCCTTTAATGAACCCCACCTGCTCAGGAGCTATGAGGTGCGGCATTATATCCGCTAATCTATTTGCTATGATTTTAGAGAGAAGTTTCGCATCGACGTTTATCAGGGATATGGGTCGGTAAGACCCTGGTAGCAGGGGATCTTTTCCTGGTTTCAACAGAAGTTTGATATAGGACGTGTTTGCCGATGGTGGCAGACCTTCACTACCCAGGGCATTGTTAAAGAGCGAAACCAGGGTTTCGGTCACCTGTTCTCTCATCGCTTTGTAAAATTCTCCTGAGAAGCCATCTGGGCCTGGGGCTTTGGAGTTTTTCAGGTTTCTGATAGCCCTATCTACCTCCTCCCTAGTAACCTGCGCATTCAGTATTTGCAGTTGATCCTCTGAGATGACAGGAAGAGTGGTGTTGTCCAGGAGTGTAGCCTCTAACGGTGAGACTGATTCATCGGAATACAGCTCCTCGTAGAATCTGGCCAGAATGGAATTTATATGTGAAGGATCTCCCGTGATTTGTCCCGTGTGATCCCTAAGTTTGGCTATGTGTTGTGCCGGGCGTTGTCCCCTAGCTACATTTGCTAGCAATCTTCCCGCCTTATTTCCAAATCTGTGTATTGTTGCCTCAAACTCGTAATTGCGGGTTATTTCTTTCTGAGAAGTCCACTCATCAAAGTTGTGTTTGGCCTGTACCCAGGTTTGTCTATTGCCCTCCGTTGGTTGGGAGAGATATGTTGTGTATGCTGACCTCAACGCACTGCTTGCTGCTTTAAATTGTCTTGCTATTTCCCTTTTTTTGCTTACAGAGTAAGCGAGAATCCTACCCCTCAATACTGCCTTCGCTGTGTCCCAAAAGAGGGAGGTATTATCCCTGTGCCCGTCATTCTCGGATGCGTATTCCAACCACCATCCCTGCAACTGTCTTTTGAATGTATCATCTAGCGCTAGATGAGCCGGAAAGCGCCAAATAAAATCTGTCCCTCTCGGGTACACCTCTTGAAGGGATATCATTATAGGTGCGTGATCCGATATCACCAAGTCCCCCACAGTAGAAACTCCTATTCGTTGCCTCAAGGGTGCCGATATGAAAATGTAATCTATCCTTGACCATGACTGCTGAGAATGCGAATAGTGTGTGAATTCCCTTGCGTCCGGGTTGCCCTCCCGCCATGCGTCTATTAGATGAGTGCTCTCTAATAAAGGTCCCAATACCCTATCGTGCTTTCTGGGGGTCCCTGCAAAGATGGGTCCCAACTCTTGAATTTTGTGTGACCTCCTATCCTCTCTGTGGTCTAAGACAGAATTGAAATCACCCCCTACCAATTTATGTGGGATATCATCTGTTAGCAACGCCCTTTCCAATTCATTATAAAATTTAACGTTATCATCATTGGGTCCGTAGATGTTGTATATGCTTAGGACCCCACACGGAGTGTCAAGAACGACATGGAGCAAGCGACCTGCCGAGTCGGAATTTGTGCGTAGTACCTTGTGTATCATATTTCTATTGATCAAAATGAGTACACCTGCTTTACGACCACAAGCTGAAGAGCCGTAAACTGCACCCACCCACATTTTTTTCATGCGGTGGAAGTCGCTCTCCTCCAAATGGGTCTCCTGTAGGAGAGCGATGTCAGTGTGTAATTTTTTTAGGTGACGAAGAACCATCATCCGTTTATTGGGGGAACGGAGCCCCTTAACATTCCATGAGGTCACTTGCATATTCTAAATTTCTCTATAAGGATCAAATTTGAGTTATTTTGTATATCTATTTCCGGGCATGTGCGCCCCGTTCCCATGGTGGCTGCTCGGAGGTTCCTGCTCCACGTTGCTCCTAAACCCATAACATTTTCATGTGCAAACAGTAAAAAAACAGTATTATAACCAGTATCAACATAATACCCGACCAGCAAAATCCACACTCTCTCTTGTGTGTCTCGCGTCATATTGGTATGCCTGACTTCACTTTTTTCTGGGTGAAGGCCCTTCCCCCTCCCCCCCCCTCCTTATTTTTGTGATTTTAATGACCCTCGGGTGTTTCTGGACCATTCCCTTTGCCAGGGTGTCATTAATGTACAATATCCTACCCTTTAGATACAATTATAATGCCTTATATGTCTAGCCTTCGTACCCCACAGTAATACCACATTTGTGCGTGACATGAGACATGTATACACCCTCCATATTGCAAGTTATACTCATCAGTCCGGTAGCGCCTCCATCATCCTATCAATGTGGGATCCTTGCAAGGATTTGGAGGACTCTGTGCGTTGTTGCTTGGGTGATGGAACCCGGGCAATGGAGGACCAGGAACTGTCCCGTGCTAATGCTGAGTCCATCGAGGTCTTTTTCTTTGTCGTTGAGCTCTGCCGGGTGTTCGCTATTGTTGCGTCGGAGTTCTCATGTCTCACCATCTTGTCCACGAAGAGCGTCGCCTCCTCCGGAGTGTGAAAAACCTTGACTGAACCGTCTGGTCTTGTAACCCTCAATGTTGCCGGGTATTGCAGCTGGAATTTAACTTTGCTCTTGTATAAAGTAGTGCATACTCCTCCAAATGATCTCCGTCTCCGCGTGACATCTGCAGAGTAGTCGGCAAATAAAATTATTTTAGCTCCTCGAAGCTGTAATGGTGTATTTCGATTCCTAAAGGTTCGCAAGAGTTCCTCTTTGTCATTGTAGTCTAGGTATCGCATAATCACTTGACGTGGCCTGTTGTGCGGTTCTCCTGTGTTGGCCTTTACTGCACCCGGTGGGCCGACCCGATGCGCTCTCTCCACTCTGCAAGACCTGTTCAGGCCTAGGGCTTCTGGAAGCTCCATTTCGCATATCCCCTGTAAGTGCTGGGGTTTAATGTGCTCAGGCAGGCCGACAATTCTGAGGTTGTTCCTCCTGGAGCGGTTTTCCAAGTCCTCCAGGCGGTCTCTGAGCCTGGAGTTGTCTTGCAATAGGCCTTGGATGTGTGTGTGTGCCCCCGCTGATTCATCCTCCATAAGGCCGACTCGTTGCTCCAGTTCATCCAGCCGTGTACCATGTGACGTAACCTCATTTTGCAGTTTCTGCAATGTCGTTGTTACCGTAGCCACCAGCGAATCTTTGATGTCGGGAGCTAGATGTGTGGCAACTTCTATCGCCAATCTCCTATAATCCAGGTTTGCCACCTCCGGCTGTGATATTTTCTCTACAGGGGGTTCTGGACTCTGTGGCCTGCTGCCCGGCGGAGAGGCATGCTGCAACGTCGCCATCTTGGATATCTCCTCTCCCTGCCTCGTGTGTCCGGATGGACGGGTGTTCTCGCGGCTGCCGCTCCTGAGGAGGTACCGCTCCATGCACTATCTGTGCCCTCTCACCGTGCCTCCAGCTAACTGCCGAGGTAGGTTTATTTTGCGGGTGTGTGTGGCGGCGGAGGTTCAGGGGATCGGGTCTCAGGAGCTCACCTCACGCCGTCCTCACATCCCAGCGCCGGAACCGGAAGTCCCAGATCTCTATTCTATCTCAAAGAATAATAGATAGATGATAGATAGATAGATAGATAGATAGATAGATAGATAGATAGATAGATAGATAGATAGATAGATAGATAGATAGATAGATAGATAGATAGATAAGATAGATAGATAAGATAGATAAGATAGATAGATAGATAGATAGATAGATAGATAGATAGATAGATAGATAGATAGATAGATAGATATGAGATAGATATGAGATAGATATGAGATAGATATGAGATAGATAGATAGATATGAGATAGAAAACCCCTTAGGGTCTGTTGTCTGTTCACATCTGAGTTCAGCTTTCCATTGTTCTGCTCCGTCAGATGAGCAGAACAATTAAAATACTGGAAGCTCCGATTACTTTGTACGATGGACACCACTAGCGCCCGACGCATGAACTTTAATGGGTTCCATTGGGTTTCCGTTGGGGTGTCCGTGGTTTTACCGGATAGAATATCACAGCATGATGCGCTATCGTTTCCAATAGGCCCTTAGTTTATTCTTTCTAAATTGTGATAAGTTTTTTATTTATTATTATTTTTTGTCTTTCATTATACTTTCATCTTGTGACTAAAGTCCTGGATCCCAAACACTGGAGGATGAGATTAGAACAAATCACAACCTGAAACACATTCCAAATTTTGCAACAATAAATGCTGGAAACATTAGATAACATTTTTTTAGGATTTTGTCAGATACCCTTTATTAGTAAGATACATTTTAGAGAAATATGTTCAGTAAATGCCATATAAAGCTGTATATGTAATATGTATCGTGGGAGGCAGAGATGTAACTTGAAGCTCTCGGGGCCCAATGCAAAGTTTTTCACAGGGGCCCCCTCCTACCATGTGCCATTTATAATACTGGTGTCTTCTTATGTGGGAGAAGGGCCTTTGGGCCCCCTCGGTGTGACTGCTGCCTCTGTACCCCTAGGGCCATGCCCCTGGTTGGAGGACACACTTTCCCAGCAAGTCCATCCTGCCCAATGACAAAAAAAAAATCCCCAAAAAATCCAGGATTATGGAAAGCAAAGACTGGTGGCCATGTTCCTGTCTCTGGTATTAGGAGTAGAAGTGCTTGTTACATCTCCCCCAGCCTTTTCCAGCAGACCTGCAGAGTAATGTGGATCTAGGGCTGTCTCACCTGTTGTCGGTGGTATCAGTAAGAACCCCAAAATATTTTAACCCCTTAGTGACCAGCCTATTTTAGGCCCTAATTACCAAGCATTTTTTTTCTTTCTATAGTTGCATTCAAAGAGCTATGTCTTTTTTATTTTTCCGTCGACATAGCTGTATGAGGACTTGTTTTTTGCGGGATTAGTTGTATCATTTTTTTATTAACTTTTTTTGAGGGGGAATAGAAAAAAACCCCTGCAATTCCACCATAGTTCTATGCGTTTTAAATTCACGCCATTTACTGTGCGGCGTAAATAACACGTTACCTTTATTCTATGGGTCGGTACGATTACGGCGATACCACATATGTAGAAGTTTTTTATGTTTTATGACTTTTGCACAATAAAAACTCTTTTGAACTAAAATTATTTGTTTTTGCCTCGTCGCTTTCCAAGAGCCGTAACTTTTACATTTTTCCGTCAACGTAGTGATATGAGGGCTTCTTTTTTGAAGGACAAGCCATAGTTTTGATTGGTACTGTTTTGGGGTATATGGGACTTATTGATTAACTTTTCTTATGACATTTTTGGCGGGTAATGGAAAAAAATAGCAATTTTGCCATTGTTTTTTGCAGTTTGAATTACATATTAACTTTATTGTTTGGGTCATTACGGTCGCGGCGATAACATATATGTGTACTTCTATTTATTTTTTACACTTTTACTAAATAAAACCACTTTTTATGTAAAAAAATAAAATACAATTATTTTTTACTGTCATTTTTATTATTCATTTTTACGTCCCACTATGGGATTTCACTATCGCTGCTATAATGCTTTGGTATACTTAGTATACCAAAGCATTATTGCCTGTCAGTGTAAGGCCGGGTTTACATGAGCGTGTACGTTTTGCGCACGCAAAAAACACAGCGTTTTGTGTGCGCAAAAGGCACTTAACAGCTTCGTGTGGCAGCAGCGTATGATGCGCGGCTGCGTGATTTTCGCGCAGCCGCCATCATTATGACACTCCGTTTGGATGTTTGTAAACAGAAAAGCACGTGGTGTCATACTTTGACAGCTGTTGTGCGAATCACACGCGTCACACGGAAGTGCTTCCGTGTGGCATGCGTGATTTTCACGCACCCATTGACTTCAATGGGTGCGTGATGCGCGAACAACGCACAAATATAGGACATGTCGTGAGTTTTACGCAACGGACTCACATTGCGCAAAAATCACGGACTGTCTGCACTGCCCCATAGACTAACATAGGTCCGTACGACACGCGTGAAAATCACGCGCGTTGCACGGACGTATTACGCGTTCGTCTAAACAAGCCCTAAATCTATTAGGACGTGCCGTGGTCCCTATTGACCGCGGTTGGAGCAGGAGCCCGGCTGTCATGAGACAGCCGAGTCCCGGCTCCAGCCTGCACGGGACACCCGTGCAGGACTTAGACTAGGCCGCCGTGAAACTGCATATTGGTGGTCACTAAGGGGTTAAAGGGTTTTCTGCTGTGGACAGTTCCTTTTTGTTAGAAAGTTTCACCCCAGGAGAAATTAAAGGGGTTTTCCGGAACCAATAAACTCATTTCTATTTCACTGCAGATGTAAAAATAAGGTGATTTGTAATATACTTACGCTTTGTTTTCATTTTCTAACACCCGATTCCAGCGCCAGTCACATGATCTTTCCGGTCATCTTTACTTCTGCCGCTAGCCTGTCCATAATCTTTGACTTCCGTTTTCCGGCCTGCCCAATGTACGGGAAGGTCATTCCTGAAGTGGACCGGATACTTTTTCTCCGGCGTCTGAGCATGCGTGGTTGCTCTCATAGCGTGTATGACAGGCCTTGCGGACCGGAAGCTGTCATAGGAGGCATGTAAACCGAGTGCGGAATGTAAAGAGAGACCGTTTACAGCACGGAAAGAAACAGAAAACTGCAAAATGGTATTTAGGTGAGTGTATTCAGAGATGAAAAATGCTCAGACTATTAAGATTTTTTTTTTTAGATCTCGGAAAACCCCTTTAAGAATTACGCAGTTCTAATTGAAATCAATTTGCTGTACGTGTAATGCATGGACATGCCGGGTCCTCCAGAGCCAGAGACGCTCTTTGTCGCTGCTCATTACTCTGGCTAATAGATGAGAGTCCTGAACTAGCGACCGCCTCTATTGACGCAACATTTCCTTATAGGGTGTTTGAGAATGGGTTTTCTAAGCCAGACAATCCCTTTAACCCCTTCCCGCCGCAGCCCTTTTTCAGATTTTCATATTTGTTCTTTCCTCCCCACATTCCAGAAGCCATAACGTCTTTATTTTTCCGTCTATATAGTCCTATGAGGGCTTGATCTTTGCGGGACGAGTTGTAGTTTTTTGTAGCACCATTTATTGTGCCAAATAATGTACTAGGAAACGGGCAAAAAAATATTTGTGGGGTAGAAAATGAAAAAAAAAAATGATTCCTCCATGTTTTTTTGCGCGCCGTTTTTACGGAATTCACTGTGCCGTTAAAACAACATGTTAACTTTATTCTGTGGGTCAATACAATTACGACGATACCAAATATATATAGTGTTTTCTAAATTTTACTACTTTTAAAAGTAAAAAAGTGTAAAAAATAACATTTATTTTGTGTCGCCAAATTCCGAGAGCCGTAACTTTTTTATTTTTCCGTTGATTAAGAAGTATGAGGGCTTATTATTTGCGGGATAAGCTGTAGTTTTTAATAATACCATTTTGTTGTACATGCGACTGTTTGATCACTTTTTATTGAATATTTTGTGGGAGATTAGGTGACCAAAAAATAGAGATTCTGGCGGTTACAATTTTTTTTGTTTTACGGCGTTCACCGTGCGGGTTAAATAATGATATATTGTAATAGTTCAGACTTTTACGGATGCGGCGATACCAATTATGTTTATTTACTATGCTCTAGGGGGAAAATGGGAAAAGGTTTTTTTTTTTACTTTTAAAATTTTACACAAAAAAACCCACTTTATTTAACCTATTTTTACTTTTTTTATTAGTCCCTCTAGGGGACTTCAACCAGCGATCGTTAGATACTAATGTATTGCAGTATATCGTGATTCTGACAGGCATCTAATAAGCCCAGCCTCTGGTAGGGCTTAATAGGAGCACAAAGATGGCAGACCTGGGGGCCTTCATTAGGCCCCCAGGCAGCCATAGCAACCATCGCCCCCCCCCGCGATTGCGTTCCGGGGGGAGCGATGAGCTGTTAGAGGGGGCCGCCTCCTCTTTCTAACGATTTAAATTCTGCGGTTGCTATTGACTGCAGCATTTAACGAGTTAAACGAGCGGGATCACGCTCGAGCGCATTGCCGCTCGTTACTCTGAAGTGTGACTCCGGCTCGGTGACTAATTTCTCTGCTATGGAGATCTATGTGTCACCCGTCACAGGCTTCAGCAGCTTCTGGAACACACTAGTATTACACAGGGGGGGGGGACAGAAACTTCTATCATCAGACACCACTGATACTTACACAGGTTCCTGTCACACAGGTGTAGAAGAATATAGTGCAGCCTTCCTGTCTGTATACTTATGGTTTCTCAGTTCATTTAGGAGAATATAGAGAGTATGATAATCCCCCAGCATGCAGAAATGGTATGGTCTTTAGCTGGTCATGTGATGCTGTGCTGAAGCATCATGGGATTGATAGCAAAGCAGAGAGGAAGAGAAAGCTGGGGAAATCTAAGAATCAAGATGGAGGCTTTTTTAAAGCACTCACAAGGCAGCAGTTCAAGAGGTAAGTACAGTATATATATATATATATATATATATATACATATATATATATATATATATATATATATATATATATATATATAAAAGAAGTATAGAGTGTGATATATAGTCAGGTTGGGGGTGCAGACATGAATAGTTGTGTTTCCACTGGAGGTCTTCTTTAAACTGCTTTTGTAAAATACACGCTGCACTGTATACTGTAAAAAATATTAAAAACTCCTTTCTAAGATTTGCTATGTAAACCAATACAGACCTTATATGTCACACAGCTGAGGATTTAATACAATTGTATCCAGTTTAGAAAATCCTTTGTGAGTTTACCTGCCTGAACTCTAGACTGATACATTTTACCTACACTGATACATTGTAGCAAGCTGTCAGTTTTTAAACAGGTTGTTTAATATTAGAAAATATGACTGCTTTCCTCCAGAAATAGCACCACTCTTGTCTATGGCTGGGTCTGGTATTGCAGCTCAGCCTTTTTCACTTAATTGCTGCTTTTAAGATACAGCTGCTTTGAATCCGTCAGGTCAACGGGACTTAAAGGTTCAGTAACAGCGGGTCCTGGGTGTCCCTGACATGCAGGATCGAGCTGTTAACGATCAAAGTTCATAACTATCAGAGACACGCAGGACCTGCTGTCACTGAACCTGTTAGTTCCGCTGACCTAACGGATTCAGGTCTCAGCGCAAGTTACAGCTACTCTATATACAGGATACAAAGCAGCTGTATCTCAAAAAGTAACAATATGTTTTTATAAAATGTCATCATAAAGTTGCGCCAAACAAATTGATACACTGTTTTATTTAAGGTGTACATAGCCTTTAACTTGTCATTCTTTACTTTGTGCATTGTTATAGCTCTCTGACCTCTGCAGTCCTATGCAAAACCACAGAACACTTATTATGATGTTAGCAGGAGTTGCACCAAATAACAAACTCATCTCTTCTACTGCTGTATATCAAATATTCTCATAGAGCATTAGCAGGAAACATATAAACACCTGAAGGAGATGCTGTCCATGGTCCTGAAATCTCAGAGCATTGTCTTTATACAGTATAATATCCATATACAGTCTGTTCAGGAAACTTAATGACAAACACCTTACACTGAAGCTGCTTCAGACTAGATTAAGGAATTGCATACCTAGCCATTAAAAAGGGCGCACATTGTCAACACATCACAATATCCTTCCTGTAAATGGCCGCTACATATGTAGCAAAGTTGACTTTGTAATTTAACATTTTGTAAATAGCCTTCCTGTAAATAGTTTCTACATATGTAGCAGAGTTGACATTGGTATTTAACATTTTTTGCACCATAACAGCTTAATGTCCAAGATGTCCTAAAATTGAGTCCCCCAAGAGACAATCCAGACAGGGTAATACTCTCTAACACACACCACATCCCAACCCAACTTTCATCACACATAGAATAAGAGTTTTTTTGTTTAGTTTTTTTTTTTTTACATTGGAGAACACTTTCTAGAATACAAATCCTGGACATGCCCTCCTGCAGCTCCACAGTTGCCCACTAGAGGGGGGAGGCAGAATCAGACAGAGAGCATCATAGAAAGTCACCCCTCCTCTTCCAATTGATGCCTATTGGGAAACCTCAGATGACACATTATGATATGATGGCATATTATTCCAATGACAAAATAAGCTCTGCTACATCTGCTCTTCTCTATAGAATATTGTATCTTGCCTGTACACTTTACTGAGTATTCTGACATATGTGAAATTGTTCATAGAATCTCTGGAAATGATATCCAATATTGGCACTGCGTCTATACATATATCTTTCCATATGTCTTATATTGATAAGTTGTTTGTAATGTGTGAAGAGCGACTTGCAGTCAAAGTTGTGTTCTCATTGATTTAACAGCTCTGAATTTACATTTTCACTTGTATTGTTTTCTATCAAAGAAATGTTACATTCCATAGGGAACGTTCTTAACCTCGTAGCAGCAGGAGACAACCTTGTGTAACGTTACTTTGCTCATTTCTACTCTTCAATCCTTGACACATTTCAAAGTGTCTTTTCTTAATGTGTCACTGTCAAGGATAACTGTTTAGTTAGAGAAAAAAAAAATCACTGGCAGTACAAAGATTATGTCATGTCTGAGAAAAATGAATTGTGGGTAGAGGAAATTTAGAAAATAATTAATTTGGAATAATACTAATACTACTACTAATAATAACGATAATAATAATAATAATAATAATAATAATAATAATAATAATAATAAAAATAATAATAATAACAATAACAATAACAATAATAACAATAATAATAATAACAATAACAATAATAATAACAATGATAATAATAATAAAAATAATAAAATCCTAAAAATATAATATGTAATACTACTAATACTATCATCTATATTAATGCTACAATCTATATTAATAATAATAAAAAAAACTACTACTGCTAAAAATAATACTATAATTAATATTATTAATAATAATAATAATAATAATATAATCATAGCATTATAATATATAAGGTCTCATGCACACGACCGTAGCCAAGTGCACGGCCGTAATTTCTGGGTTGACCGGCCACGGAGTGACAGCCGCGAGCCAACCAACCGCAAATCGCAGGCTGTGCACATGGCCGTGGCCATTAATTTCAATGAGCCCAGAACACGGCCGTAATAAGGCTTGCCCATTCTTTCTGCGGTCCGGGCTCCGGGGCCATGCACGGACCGTGAAAACCACAGTCGTGTGCATGGCCCCATAGGAATGAATGGGGCCACAATTCTCCCGTGGATTGCGGCCGCAAAAGCACGTTCGTGTGCATGGGGCCTAATACTATAATCTATAATAATACTACAATTTATGGTAATAATATAAAAAAAACAACTGAAAATATTAATAACAATAAAAGTAATAATACTATAATCTATAATAATAATAACAACAACAAATAATAACGATGATAATAAAGATGAAATAATAATAATAATAAAAATATACATAATAATAATATAATTCATATTACATACCTAGAGTTCTGGGAAATGGGGATAAGATTTTCATTTTTTTTTAAATTTGCTTAATTTTGCAAAAACAGTATAAAAAAAAGATAATTAAAAAATGTTTGTTTTTTTAACCAACTTTTTTTTAATTACTCTGCTCTAATCTAATGCCTCAGGATGAAGTACGAATTTTATATTCTCTTCATGCTGGAAGAGGATTTTTAACTATGATCGTTGTCTCTCCGTTGGGAACAGCACTTTACACAACCTGCTAAAGAGACTACGGATAGAGAAGTGACAACTGGTTCAAAAAGAGGTCACTTTTAAGCCATTTAGATATTGTTCTAACTAAGTAAGTAAAAAAATATAAAATATAGCAGTACCACCCATTATGACTTTGTCCTCTACGTACAAGAATATACCTACTATAATACTGCCCCCTATGTACAAGATTATAACTACTATAATACTACACCCTATATACAAGAATATAACTACTATAATACTGCCCCCTATGTACAAGATTATAACTACTATAATACTACACCCTATAAACAAGAATATAACTATTATAATACTGCCCCTATGTACAAGAATATAACTACTATAATACTGCCCCCTATGTACAAGAATATAACTACTATAATACTGCCCCCTATATACAAGAATATAATACTGCTCCTATATACAAGAATATAACTACTATAATACTGCCCCTAAATACAAAAATATACCTACTATAACACTGCCCCCTATGTACAAGATTATAACTACTATAATACTACACCCTATATACAAGAATATAACTACTATAATACTGCTCCCCTATATACAAGAATATAACTAATATAATACTGCCCCTATATACAAGAATATAACTACTATAATACTGCTCCCTATATACAAGAATATAACTACTATAGTACTACCCCTATATACAAGAATATAACTACTATAATACTACACCCTATATACAAGAATATAACTACTATAATACTGCCCCTATATACAAGAATATAACTACTATAATACTGCTCCTATATACAAGAATATAACTACTATAATACTGCCCCTATATACCAGAATATAACTACTATAATACTGCCCCCTATATACAAGAATATAACACTATAATACTGCTCCTATGTACAAGAATATAACTACTATAATACTGCTCCTATATACAAGAATATAACTACTATATTACTGCCCTTATGTACAAGAATATAACTACTATAATACTGCTCCTATATACAAGAATATAACTACTATAATACTGCTCCTATATACAAGAATATAACTACTATAATACTGCCCCTATGTACAAGAATATAACTACTATAATACTGCCCCTATATACAAGAATATAACTACTATAATACTGCCACCTATATACAAGAATATAACTACTATAATACTGCCCCCTATAAACAAGAATATAACTACTATAATACTGCTCCTATATACAAGAATTTAACTACTATAATACTGCCCCCTATATACAAGAATATAACTACTATAATACTGCTCCTATATACAAGAATATAACTACTATAATACTGCTCCTATATACAAGAATATAACTAATATAATACTGCCTCCTATATACAAGAATATAACTACTATAATACTGCCCCTATGTACAAGAATATAACTACTATAATACTGCCCCTATATACAAGAATATAACTACTATAATACTGCCCCCTATATACAAGAATATATCTACTATAATACTGCCCCTATGTACAAGAATATAACTACTATAATACTGCCCCTATATACAAGAATATAACTACTATAATACTGCCACCTATATACAAGAATATAACTACTATAATACTGCCCCCTATATACAAGAATATAACTACTATAATACTGCCACCTATATACAAGAATATAACTACTATAATACTGCCCCCTATATACAAGAATATAACTACTATAATGCTGCCCCTATATACAAGTATATAACTACTATAATACTGCTCCCTATATACAAGAATATAACTACTATAAAACTGCCCCTACATACAAGAATATAACTACTATAATACTGCCCCTATATACAAGAATATAACTACTATAATGCTGCCCCTATATACAAGTATATAACTACTATAATACTGCTCCCTATATACAAGAATATAACTACTATAATACTGCCCCTACATACAAGAATATAACTACTATAATACTGCCCCTACATACAAGAATATAACTACTATAATACTGCCCCTATATACAAGAATATAACTACTATAATACTGCCCCTATATACAAGAATATAACTACTATAATACTGCTCCTATATACAAGAATATAACTACTATAATACTGCTCCTATATACAAGAATATAACTACTATAATACTGCCCCCTATATACAAGAATATAACTACTAATATACAGTGATTCCTCCAGTTACAATGGTCTTCTGTGGGTCTTTGTTTGAAGTGCAGGGCTTATTGGCAGTCCAGTGGCATCTCCCTGCAGTACTGCCGCTTTTTCTGTGATTTATATGTAAGAAATTTATTTTCCCCTTCCTTATTTTGATGTGACATTTTTGGTGTTTTGGATATTTTCAAGTTGCAATTGTCGTCCAGGAACTAGTTATTGTCGTGACTTGAGGGACCACTGTACTCAATTCTGTTGTCACTATTCTTCCTGCACATCTTTTGGCTGCTCATACAAAATGTGTTATTAGCAGAGGAGACATCTGTGCTGTACATAAATGTAATTCTATTGAATTACAGATCTAGGACGTGCTTTATAGCTAAGGTTTCTTGTGCCATAATACGACATCCAATGGAACATAAGATATATTTTTGTCTGTCAGATTCATATGTTTGCCTCTGGAGGTACCCATAGACTTCTATGGGTTCAGTGCTATAGCTCAGTACAACTTGGATCTTGTATGGAGCAATAGTATGGCTGTGTATATGATTCTTGGCCTAACCCATTGTCTAAACATCATATATTATGTTTCAATCTTCAAAAAGAGTAAAATGTCTACATGCCACTCCACCAGTAGGACCTTTTTAAGGTTGTTTCAGTGACCAAGAAACACTTAGATGCTTTACGTCTAAGTCAGGGCTTCAAGGCGACTTCAGTCACGCACAAGTTGTGATATAATCTTGATATTATTACGGCTTGAGCATGACCTGAATATTTCCTTGTAAAAAAAAATGTCACATGTGACTTGCAACAATCTCAAGAATTCAGATGGTGAAGACGTTTTTGCAATCGCCATGTCTTTCCCTGCCCCAAAAGGAGCCATGAAGGTCACGCACGGGTTTTGTAATTTTACCATGACTCGCAGGCGTTCGAAAGTCATTGTATAGTCCTAGCCTTAGTTATAGGCATATATTAGCCCAAGGGCCTAGCTAGGGCTAGAGATTTCGGGACATGTATCCCTGTTGCTTGAATCCTGGAGTGACAAGCCACTCTGCCTTGGCCAAGGTATTTAGATACAGGTCTGGATCTTTGTGAATGAAAGACTTGCTACTATTCTGGATTAGACTGAAGCCGTGCGGTTATTAGCTCTAACATAGTAAATTTATTTTAGCAATGTCCTGTATTACCAGTTAATCCAATCACGGGGCTTCTTATACCATTTTTTTTTTTTTGCTGCGTTCAATGTTCAAGGCTTTTAAACAGCCGGTGCTTGAGTTTCAAGTTCTCAGATACTGAACAATGTCTTACTGCATCTACCTCAACTGCCAAGTCCAAGGTGATGGAGCTAAGTCTAGCAAAACTCAATGGTGCTTTTCAAAAATGCACATAAAAAGCAGGTTCCACATTGTCACATTGTTATAATTCGGGCCACTAATGCTACATTTAGAGGAGGAATATTAGATTATGTTAATTGCAAAAAAATGTGGAAACTTTTTAGCTGCCAGAAGCCGGTGTGGATTTTGTATTTCAGATGCCATGGCCGGGATTGGAGAATTGCTGTAGTTAATACTGACTAAAATTTGCTGTAATGGAGTCAGGGGCCTGGTCATTCTTGGGGTCCTTTCTAGGGTTTTTTGCATTCCCTTTTGTTAGGACATGCTTAGGGACCAACATGGTTCACAGATTGAATTATATCAACACTTTACTTACATAGTTACATAGTTACATAGTTACATAGTTAGTACGGCTGAAAAAAGACACATGTCCATCAAGTTCAACCAAGGGAAGGGAAAAGGGAAGGAAAAATTTCTACACATAGGAGCTAATATTTTTTTGTTCTAGGAAATTATCTAACCCTTTTTTAAAGCCATCTACTGTCCCTGCTGTGACGGCTCCTGCGGTGACTATTCCATAGATTCACAGTTCTCACAGTAAAGAAGGCTTGTCGCCTCTGCAGCTTGAACCTTTTTTTCTCCAGACGGAGGGAGTGCCCCCTTGTTTTTTGAGGGGGTTTTACAAGGAACAGGATTTCACCATATTTTTTGTATGTGCCATTAATATATTTATATAAGTTAATCATGTCCCCCCTTAGTCGTCTTTTTTCAAGGCTAAATAGGTTTAATTCTTTCAATCTTTCCTCATAACTTAAATTCTCCATGCCCCTTATTAGCTTCGTTGCTCTTCTTTGTATTTTTTCCAACTCCAGGGCATCCTTTCTATGAACTGGAGCCCAGAACTGAACTGCATATTCTAGATGAGGCCTCACTAATGCTTTGTAAAGTGGTAATATTACATCCCTGTCCCGCGAGTCCATGCCTCTTTTAATACACGACAATATCCTGCTGGCCTTTGAAGCAGCTGATTGACACTGCATGCTGTTATTGAGTTTATGATTTACAAGTACACCCAGATCCTTCTCAACAAGTGAATCCGCCAGTGTAGCGCCCCCTAGGACATATGATGCATGCAGGTTGTTGGTACCCAGATGCATAACTTTACATTTATCTACATTAAACTTCATCTGCCAAGTGGACGCCCAAACACTTAGTTTGTTTAAATCTGCCTGGAATTCATGAACATCTTCCATAGTCTGAACTATATTGCATAGCTTGGTGTCATCTGCAAAAATAGAAATAGTGCTATTAATCCCTTCCTCTATATCATTAATAAATAAGTTACTGTGACGTGACGGAGCGACACTGGAGCCCAGGGAAGGTATCCAAAAAAGCAACGACATATTTAAATATAAAAATCTCGCCAATTCCTACCCATCTCTCTACCACCGGTCTCCTCTAACCCAACAGCCCCATTGTTTGCCATCTAGTGTCATGACAGGTCACGCGACCTAGGTGATCATTCCCTGCCCTTCACAATGACATGTCGTCCATAGTGATATCACATACTGTGGAGACAATTGGCTGCCCTGTCATATGACATCAACTTGAATCAGGGTTGTAGCTAGGCTTTCCCATCATCCGGGATCAGTTTGCTGCCCCCATCCCTGTATCTAAATATCCTGATCAAGGCAAAAGTGGATTATTGATACTCTTCTGGCACCAAGCACACAGGGCATGTAACTTGATGGTAAATTAGGGAGAGGGACTGATTAGACCATTGAGAGGAAACGGGTGGGAATTCTTTTAACTTTTTCGGAGTTTATTAAAATGCCCATTTAACGAGTACATTTGACCCAAAAAATAAATAAATAGGCGCCTAACGCTGTCGGTGCATTGCTACCACTGATGACAGGAGACAGCTGACAAATTGACACCTGCTATATCTATAAAAGAGGTATTTCCAATTCAACAACCCCAGTTTTTATGCTTTTTTAGGACATAATATGGACATTACAGAGAGGGAATACCCTACTAGGAGAGCCGCTACAATGACTTGGAACTATCATTTGTAGTAAATGGCAACCCATAACCATTCAATGAGTGCCGCAGGGGAAATGCGTGACCGCCCACATTTTTCAGCAGCTGGACCCATGTCAATCTGCCAATCACTGGCATAGCTTAATTTTGAGAATGGGTTGTCCATTTGGGACAGCCCATTTTGTAATCATACCACTGAAGGCCAATAGGAATCTACCAATAGACATACTAGTTTTTAAGGAATTGTCTATACCTTTAAAGAGGATCTGTCACTAGTTTAGTAATGCCCAATCTCCTAGCTAATCTAATAGGCGCTGTCACACCGATAATTCTAGTGAAAATTGTGTCCCAAAAAGTTTACTAATTTAAAAGTTATGAGCTTTTTCTAAATATGCAAATGAGGCTATACTAGACAAGTGAGTGTCACCACCAGCGATTCTCCGGAGGTGGAGCCTCCTCACAGCCTCTGACGCTGTCCAATCAGCATGAAGCTGCTTCACACAGTGTGAGAGACTGAGGCTGGAGGGTAGGGGGATCACTTCAAATAGCCATATCTCCGGCTGTGGACCACCTAAAACAGCGGTTCTGGTGGCATATGAAAGATGAGATTCCACCAGGATTGCAGTTCTAACTGTGAAAAAACTGGAGATATCACTAGTTGAAAACACAATCGGGAATGGAAGCTGTATACTATATGATCAAGCTGTATTGCTAGTCTGGGAAGAGGAGAACTGTATGACGCTGAATGGACAGCATCATACAGAAAACATTACACCACCCAGAGAGAAAAGTCACCTCCCATTTGGCTAGTATAGCCAAATTAGCATATTTATAAAAATCCACATAACTTTGCGAATAATTATCGTTTTTGAAAAAGAAATGACACTGTAGTTATCAGCATGACAGCGCCTATTAGATTAGTTAGGAGATAGGGAATTAATAAACTGGTGACAGAGCCTCTTTAAGTGTCTTCCTGCTGATTGTTTCCAGATAGTTATACCAATACCAGTTGGATCACTCATTAGAAGTATGGCTGGAAAGTATTTTCAAGTGCAGGAATCTCTTCAGAAAATGCACCTTTAATCTTGTCTTACACTTAACTTCTTGAAAATTGCTTTGTGAATCGTGAACAGCATTTTTTTTTACATAGATTGGTGTATTTCATTACTTTCTCAAACATTAGTAATGCCTACCTCTTATTATTAGACTGTTTCACAGTCAGAGTGGGAGGTTAGGTACAATACATTTGCAGAATAGCTTTGCATAATTCAGCACATAAATATGAATTAATGTCTTCGGGAGAAGAGATATTTAACTTGCATGAGTCTGGAGTTGGGAGCAATGATTAAAGCGCCGCTCCGGTTTTATCCATACTCACAATGTTCTTGTTATTTTATTAGATTATTGCAAACATTTTAATACCGAAGAAGAGTACGAATGTCAGGTACAACTGCAATAACCCCAGGGCCGCGTATGATAAGAGTATATAGACATCCAGTATGTTAATAACAACAATGACAAGTAGATTTCATTCCAGATCTGATCTCTGACTCATCAGTGCAGTAGTAAGAGTTGGATGTAAGTAGATACTTTTATTTCTTATGATAATAGAAATGTTGCAATTGTGTGACGAGTGCTCTGGCCAAAACTTGAACCCACTCGATGAAAGTATTAAAAACTATTATGTTCGGTCCTGCCACTGGCTTTATTTGAAGAAAAGTTTAGCTAAGGAGAGTTGACTGTTTATGAAATGTGTATTGCACTGAATGGCAGCTGTATAACGCTTTGCATAACTCTGTATAAGGCTCAGTATAGAGCTCTGTATAAGGCTCTGTATAAGGCTCAGTATAAGGCTCCGTATAAGGCTCAGTATAGGGCTCTGTATAAGGCTCTGTATAGGGCTCTGTATAAGGCTCTCTATAAGGCTCAGTATAAGGCTCAGTATAAGGCTCTGTATAAGGCTCTGTATAAGGCTCAGTATAGGGCTCTGTATAAGGCTCTGTATAGGGCTCTGTATAAGGCTCTGTATAAGGCTCTGTATAAGGCTCAGTATAGCGCTCTGTATAAGGCTCATTATAAGGCTCAGTATAGAGCTCTGTTTAAGGCTCAGTATAAGGCTCAGTATAAGGCTCAGTATAGGGCTCTGTATAAGGCTCAGTATAAGGCTCAGTATAGGGCTCAGTATATGGCTCAGTATAAGGCTCAGTATAGGGCTCTGTATAAGTCTCAGTATAAGGCTCAGTATAGGGCTCAGTATAAGGCTCAGTATAGGGCTCTGTATAAGGCTCAGTATAGGGCTCTGTATAAGGCTCAGTATAAGGCTCTGTATAAGTCTCAGTATAGGGCTCAGTATAAGGCTCTGTTTAAGGCTCAGTATAGGGCTCTGTTTAAGGCTCAGTATAAGGCTCAGTATAAGGCTCAGTATAGGGCTCTGTATAAGGCTCTGTATAAGGCTCAGTATAAGGCTCAGTATTGGGCTCTGTATAAGGCTCAGAATAGGGCTTTGTATAAGTCTCAGTATAAGGCTCAGTAGAGGGCTCAGTATAAGGCTCAGTATAGGGCTCAGTATAAGGCTCAGTATAGGGCTCTGTATAAGGCTCAGTATAAGGCTCTGTATAAGGCTAAGTATAAGGCTCAGTATAGGTCTCTGTATAAGGCTCAGTATAGGGATCAGTATAAGGCTCTGTATAGGGCTCTGTATAAGGCTCTGTATAAGGCTCAGTATAAGGCTCAGTATAGCGCTCTGTATAAGGCTCATTATAAGGCTCAGTATAGAGCTCTGTTTAAGGCTCAGTATAAGGCTCAGTATAGGGCTCTGTATAAGGCTCTGTATAAGGCTCAGTATAAGGCTCAGTAGAGGGCTCAGTATAAGGCTCAGTATAGGGCTCAGTATAAGGCTCAGTATAGGGCTATGTATAAGGCTCAGTATAAGGCTCTGTATAAGGCTCAGTATAAGGCTCAGTATAGGTCTCTGTATAAGTCTCAATATAGGGCTAAGTATAAGGCTCAGTATAAGGCTCAGTATAGGGCTCTGTATAAGTCTCAGTATAAGGCTCAGTATAGGGCTCTGTATAAGGCTCAGTATAAGGCTCAGTATAGGGCTCTGTATAAGGCTCAGTATAAGGCTCAGTATAGGTGTAATGACGGGGTAGGGAGACAGACAGGTGAGCCCTAATCTAACCGCCACTCAGTCCCTGCCTACTTGCAACGGCCCATGCTAGGCGACGGGGTACAACTGGGCGACGGTCCCTACGCTCAATAAGTGCACGACAGACAAACAGACAAGGGTACACAGAAGCTAAGGGAAATGGGGCAGTTGCCCACGGCAACACAGTGAGCAACAAGAGTAGTGAACGAGATGAGTCAAACCAGGAGTGTACGAGGTACAAATCGCAGAGCAGGAGCGTAGTCAGTAAAGCCAGGATCAAAATGAAGCAAGGTCAATAATCATAGCAGGAGCAGGAGAGCCAGGAAACAGAAAAGAATCACAGGCAAAGACAAGCAGGAAATGCAGGTATAAATAGACAGAGGGCGGGAGCTAGCTCCGTCTGGCCAGGCTGTGATAGGCTCTCCCACTCCTCAACCTCCCAGCCTGACTGGTAGAAGATCGTGTCACTCTCTCAGACTTAGGAGCAGGTGCAGACTGATTACCCACGGGCGTCGACACAGAAGCTGTGTCTGGCAGATCCTTTAAAATAGGGCTCTGTATAAGGCTCAGTATAAGGCTCAGTATAGGGCTCTGTATAAGTCTCAGTATAAGGCTCAGTATAGGGCTCAGTATAAGGCTCAGTATAGGGCTCTGTATAAGTCTCAGTATAAGGCTCAGTATAGGGCTCAGTATAAGGCTCTGTTTAAGGCTCAGTAAAGGGCTCTGTATAAGGCTCAAAAATAATAACCTAAAAAGGAGTCAATATACCACTAGTTACTATAAAACGTATCAATTTTATTGCGTACAAATACATAAAAACTATTACATAAAAATGTTACAGAGATGATAGCGACCACGGTGTGTGAAGATGGAAGCCAGACAGCATAAGTCTGAAATGATAATATGCATGTAATACATATATGGCAAGAAACGAGGATACGGATGTATACATACAAAATGTATATAAGAGCTTTACTTGAAATCCTGATAGGGGAGTCACTTATGTGATAGCCCAGGTAAAGCTCACAAACATATGATGACATGTCAGGCCATCACCCACCCAACACAAGGTATGGTAGGTGAAGTGGCTGGGCAATGCCAGTCCCATGATCACAGAGGTACAAAATACAACATATCCTGAATACCAAATCACAGTCTTACCCATGGCACAGTGTCCGGCTGTCTGGCGTCACATCCCGGATCCGTTGCACGAGGGATACCAGTTGTGCCCGATGGGCCTCATTGTTTTTCAATAGAGACATTGGGTTCCACTGAGGTGTCCGTGGTTTTGATGGGAAAAATAGCACAGGTTGGAGAGCTATGTTTCCTTTCAAATATGATGCAATCTGAGATGGAGCCTACAACACAGATGTAAACAGAGCCTAAATATGCAGTGAGATCATCATTTCTGCAGCGCGTCTCCCTGTTTACACATCAAGATGTGCTGCCGGCAACGATAATATTTAACTTTTTTTAAAATGATGCGATCAGCAGATGATTGAGCGTTTGCTCGTTCATCTGCTGATCGCTGCCCTGTTTACACAGGGCAATTATCCTGGTTGTTCCAATCTTCTTTAATTTAAGAATCTTGAGAACTTTTAGCGCAGCAGAAATTGTTTTGTACCCTTCTCCAGATCCGTGCCTGCACACAATCCTGTCTCTGAGCTCCACAGGTGGTTCTTTCCTCCTCATGGCTTGGTTTTTGCTCTGATATACATTGTCAGCTGTGAGACCTTATATAGACAGGGGGGTGTCTTTCCAAATCATGTCCAATCAAATAAGTTTACCACAGGTGTACTCGAATCAAGGTGAAGAAACATTTCAAAGATAATCTAGAGAAATAGGAGACCCCCAGAGCTAAATTTCAAGTGTCACAGCAAAGGGTCTGAATATTTATGTCTATTCAAAATTTGAGTTTTTAATTAATTTGCAAAAAATTCTAATATTCTGTTTTCACTTTGTTATTATAGAGTATTAAGGGCAGAATGATAGGGGATTTTTTATTTTTTTTTAGAATTCCCTAATAGGGTGTATGAAAATGGGATTTCTAAACCAGACAACTGCTTTAATGTGTGATCTGAAGGGGTCTTAGCTCCAGGAACTCCACCAATTAGCAGAATGAAGTGGAAATGACGCTTGGAGTCTTGCGGACTCTTGCACCGCAGTACTTGACACAGCGGCGTCCATGCATTTTGACTTGTACTGCAGCTCAGCCCATTCAAGTGATGAGGAATGAGCTGCATTACCAGACACAGCCACATGGAGGAGTGTGCTCCTATGTCAATACTGCATTCTCCTGATTAGTGGGGGTACCAGAGATGGGACCCCCACCGAACACAAATTGATGGTCTATTCATCCCCTCAAGGGTAACTTATCACCTCAATTTCTCATTGTGAATTAAAAACAGATAATGAAACAAAATATATTGTTTTTTCTAATCTGCATTTACTTTCTGATTGTGGATTTTCTAATTCTATTATGTATACGTGATTATGGATCGGCCATCTTATCTGAACTGCTACTCTGTTAGGCTCCTTTCACACTACCGTTAATATACGTTTACCTCTCTTCCGTCAGAGGAAGGCATGAACGAGAGTCCAAACGGAAAGCAGCGCTTTCGTTAGAAATACCATTCTTTTTAATGGTAATTCTTTTGTTTCAGATGCTTTCCGTTTGTCTCCGTTCGCTAGGTTTCCTTTTATTTTCACGGACGCAAAAGTGCTGCAGACTGCACTTTTGCATTTGTCAAAAAACGAGCCTTCCAGCTGATTTTAATTTAGCAATGACCTCTTAAAGGACCAGTGTCATGAAAAATTTTTTTTTATATCAATTTGCTTTTAGTGTTTTATTAAAAATTGTTTTATTTATTTGTGTGTTTGTGTTTGTGTTTTACTTTTTTTTATTTTTTAACTTTTTCTTCCCTATGGGGGCTGCCATTTTTTTTTCCATCTCTGTATGTGTCGATTAACGACACATACAGACATGGAATACGGCACATACAGCCCCATAGTGAATGCGAACGGGGCCCGTTCCATCCACTATGCTGTACGCCGTCTGTGTGGGAACGGCGCATGCGCCGCTCCCACACAGTCCAAATTGAAGGTCTTCGGCCGAGCGACGTCCGGCGCAATTTTCTTGTGGACCGGAAGCCGCGGCCGGACAGTAAGATTACTACTTCCGGTCGCGGCTTCCGGACTTGTGCACTTGGAGCGGAGGGAGCAGACGGAGCGGACGGACCGGAGGGAACGGCGGCGGCAGGAGCAGGTAAGTTAGGTCTATGTATGTACGTGTTTTACTGTGTGTTTACTACTGTATGTTAACCTACTACACTGTGTGTTAGATCAAAAAATGGCGACACACAGTGTAGGAGGTTTGACCGTTCAATCCTCTCCTTTCTCCTGGCACTAGCCAGGATAAAGGAGGGGGGGATTCTGAAAGCTCACTAGAGCGAGTGAGTTTTCTCAAATTTTGCAGCATAAATCAATGTGGTTGCTTTACCACATGCCAATGCTGCAATTTTGGGAATTGCTCCATCTAGTGACCAGCACTGGGAAATATTAAAAATTAGAATCTAATTTATAATATTTCCTGACTCGTGAAAAAATTAAAAAAATTCGAACAATGTTTAATCATTTATACACTAACTGTTTAACTAAAAAAAAAAAAATATTTCTAGCGACACATTCCCTTTAAGTGTTTCTGCTCTTGTGCTCAGTTGGCCACTAGTGGCGCACCTAAAGGCCCTATAACACCGGCCAATTTTGGCCGGTGCAACGAGCGCCGATCAACGAGACAGCTCGTTTATCAGCGCTCGTTTGCACCAGTCACAAGGAGCTATGTATGGGGGTGAGCGCTCCTTACTCCGATCGCTCGTCCCCATACATTATTATCATGTCGGCAGCGCGTCTCCCTGTTTACACACCAAGATGTGCTGCCGGCAACGATAATATTTCAGTTTTTTAAGATGATACGACCAGCAGATGATGGGGCATTTGCTCGTTCATCTGCTGATCTCTGGCCTGTTTGCGCAGGGCAATTATCGGCAACGAGCGTTCTATGGATCATCGTTTCCCCGATAATTGCCCAGTTTAAAAGGGCCTTAAAGGTGACTTCATTCCATCTCTTCACTTGTTGTGGTGCCGTGTGGTGGTGTCTGTTGCTTTGGTGGTGCTGCACTTGTGGGGGGCCGTGACACAGAACCAAGGTTGGTTTGGCCTGGCAGCAGTGGTGCTTCTGGGCCTCTGGGTTGCTCCCGCTGCGGGTGCGGTGTTGCGGTGGCGGTGCTGCAACCAATAGAGTAGGGACCCACTTTGTCGTGAAGCGGCAAGTGGCTTATACAATTTGATCAAAATGTTAACTAAGAACCTCCTGTCCATGTTTACTGATTAATATTGTGGCTGTGCGCTCCTTAGTTTCTCCTCTTTCATTTCATCTTCTCTTGATACTTTCCCTTCAAGGTTTCAGCTTATAGGATACAATTCTTGGCTCGGAGTCTTCTCCCGTCTTTACTGTCCGACATAGCATGACGGAAAGGTAATAGATCCAGTATATCTGCCAAATCTGCCCACATCATGAAGAATGAAACAGCTAAATGTTGTGTTACAATATTTCCATCCCTCAGTTTAAGGCCTTAATTACACGAACGTCTGCGTTTTGCGCGTGCAAAAAACACTGCATTTTTTGCGCGTTGCAGGTCCGTGTGTCATCAGTGAATGGTGCGTGGCTGCGTAATTTTCGCGCATATGCCATCCTTATGACAAGCGGATTTGATGTTTAGAATATGAAATGAAGGAGGTGCTTTTATTTTTTCCTTTATTTCCTCAACAACTGTTGCACGAATCACGCACGACATATGGAAGTGCTTCCGTGTGCTGCGCGTGATTTTCACGCACCCATTGACTTCAATGGGTGTGTGATGCGCAAAAAACGCCCAAATATAGGACATATCGTGAGTTTTACGCAGCGGACACACGCCGTGTAAAAATCACGGACTGTCTGAACGGCCCCATTGACTAACATAGGTCCGTGCGTACCACGGCCGTGAACTACGTTCGTGTGAATAAGGCCTAACCCTTCTTAGTCATGACTGCCGGCAGAAAACGATAGAAACCCCTACAAGAAATGATTGTGGGAACTTAACTCTTCGTGGCTGCACTGTTGTCACTGTGTGAGTTTAACCCCTTAATGACCAGCCTATTTTAGACCTTAATGACCAAGCCATTTTTTACGTTTTTCCATCGTCGCATTCCAAGAACTATAACTCTTTCATTTTTGCGTAGACATAGCTGTGTAAGGTCTTGTTTTTTGCGGGACAAGTTGAATTTGTTAATAGCACCATTTTGGGGGACATATTATTTGTTGATAAACTTTTATTAACTTTTTTTGGGGGGGGAATAGAAAAAAAAAATTTCTGAAATTTCGCCACGCTTTTTCGCGTCTTAAATCTACGCCATTTACCATGTGATATAAATAACACAATAACTTTATTCAGCGGGTTGTTACGATTGCAACGATACCAAATTTGTATAGTTTTTGTATGTTTTACTACTTTTACACAGTAAAAACGCTTTTTTTCAAAATTATTTGTTTTTGTGTCTCCATGTTTGAAGAGCCGTAACGTTTTTATTGTTCCGCCGATGCGGACGTATGAGGGCTTTTTTTTTGCGGGACGACTTGTAGTTTTTATCGGTACCATTTTGGAGTAGATCCGACTTTTTGATCTCTTTTTATCACATTTTTTTTAAGTCAGGATTCACAGAAAACATAAATTTTTCCATAGTTTTTTATAAAAAAATTTACGGCGTTCACCGTGCGGGTTAAATAATGTAATAGATTTATAGTCGGGGTCGTTACGGACGCAGCGATACCAAATATGTGTGACTTTTTTAATTTATTTTGGTTTTTTAATAGTAAAGGAGTTTGTAAGGGGAAAAAGTGGGTTTTTCATTTTTTTTCAAATTTTTTTTTAATTAACTTTATTAAACTTTTTTTTTTCCTTTTTTACTAGTCCCATTAGGGGACTATAATATGCGATGGTCCGATCGCTATTGTAATACACTGCAATACTTCTGTATTGCAGTGTATTACTGCCTGTCCATTTAAATTCTCGATAAGTGTCACATGACCCTCTTCCCATTGAAAAAATTAAAGTTGGATACAAAATGGCCGACTTCAAAATGGCCGCCATGGTCAACACCCAGCTTGAAAAGTTTCCCCCCTCCCATATACTAATGTGCCACAAACAGGAAGTTAATATCACCAACCATTTCCATTTTATTTAGGTGTATCCATATAAATGGCCCACCCTGTACATTTAGCAATAGATGCCAGTATGTACGCCACATGACTGCTGAGGACTGTTATTGGACTAGTTGCTTCGCCTACTGTTCTGTTGCATTGGCCCCGTCTGCTAATTGAGCATTAGCCCCGCCTACTATAAAGGCCCTGTCCACCTTTGTGTTTTTGTATTGGCTCCACTTATCACCAATGTTAATATTTAATCGCTATGAGATGATAGATAGATAGATAGATAGATAGATAGATAGATAGATAGATAGATAGATAGATAGATAGATAGATAGATAGATAGATAGATAGATAGATAGATAGATAGGGGATAGATATGGGATAGATAGATAGATAGATAGATAGATAGATAGATAGATAGATAGATAGATAGATAGATAGATAGATAGATAGATAGATAGATAGATAGATAGATAGATAGATAGATGATAGATAGATATATATGAGGTAGATATTAGATAGATATGAGATAGATAGATAGATAGATAGATAGATAGATAGATAGATAGATAGATAGATAGATAGATAGATATGAGGTAGGTAGATAGATAGATAGATAGATAGATAGATAGATAGATAGATAGATAGATAGATAGATAGATAGATAGATAGATAGATAGATATGAGGTAGGTAGATAGATAGATAGATAGATAGATAGATAGATAGATAGATAGATAGATAGATAGATAGATAGATAGATAGATAGATAGATAGATAGATAGATAGGGGATAGATATGGGATAGATAGATAGATAGATAGATAGATAGATAGATAGATAGATAGATAGATAGATAGATAGATAGATAGATAGATAGATAGATAGATGATAGATAGATATATATGAGGTAGATATTAGATAGATATGAGATAGATAGATAGATAGATAGATAGATAGATAGATAGATAGATAGATAGATAGATAGATAGATAGATAGATAGATAGATAGATAGATAGATATGAGGTAGGTAGATAGATAGATAGATAGATAGATAGATAGATAGATAGATAGATAGATAGATAGATAGATAGATAGATAGATATGAGGTAGGTAGATAGATAGATAGATAGATAGATAGATAGATAGATAGATAGATAGATAGATATGAGATAGATAGATAGATAGATATGGGATAGATAGATAGATAGATAGATAGATAGATAGATAGATAGATAGATAGATATGAGGTAGATAGATAGATAGATAGATAGATAGATAGATAGATAGATAGATAGATAGATAGATAGATAGATAGATAGATAGATAGATAGATAGATAGATAGATAGATAGATATGAGGTAAATATGAGATAGATAGATAGATAGATAGATAGATAGATAGATAGATAGATAGATAGATAGATAGATAGATAGATAGATGATAGATAGATATGAGGTAGATAGATTGATATGAGATAGATAGATAGATAGATAGATATGAGATAGATAGATAGATAGATAGATAGATAGATAGATAGATAGATAGATAGATAGATAGATAGATAGATAGATAGATAGATAGATATGGGATAGATTTGGGATAGATATGGGATAGATAGATAGATAGATAGATAGATAGATAGATAGATAGATAGATAGATAGATAGATAGATGATAGATAGATATATATGAGGTAGATATTAGATAGATATGAGATAGATAGATAGATAGATAGATAGATATGAGATAGATAGATAGATAGATAGATAGATAGATAGATAGATAGATAGATAGATAGATAGATAGATAGATAGATAGATAGATAGATAGATGATAGATAGATATATATGAGGTAGATATTAGATAGATATGAGATAGATAGATAGATAGATGATAGATAGATAGATAGATAGATAGATAGATAGATAGATAGATAGATAGATAGATAGATAGATAGATAGATAGATAGATAGATAGATAGATACAATCCAGAAGAGGGCGCTATCATTCTGGGCCCATCTACACAGCAGCAGGCAAAGTTCCTATCACCATAAAGCCCTGTTACACCAAGGGGTCCCAGGTAAACCAGGCCCCGCAGAACATCTCACCCTGACCCGGCCTGAAGAAAATGTCACTCAGCGCGGCCTCACAAAAGCCGAAATCAAGGAGACAATAAACAAAGGCCAAGAGGAATATATCAGTGACTGGAGGAACGACATAAAGACATCCCAGAAACTGACAATATACCGGAGTCTACAGCGGGAATATAAACTGGCGCCATATCTGGAGAAACTGCCAAACCACAGAGACAGACAGATCCTGAGCCGCTACAGACTGAGCGCCCACAACCTGCTCATCGAATCCGGGCGCCACAGACAGACCTACAAGCCCAGGGAGAGCCGACTGTGCCAACAGTGCGACCAGGAGGCCGTGGAGGATGAGACCCACTTCCTGCTACACTGCTCCAAATACTCAGCAGTGAGGGACACTCACTTCAGGAGACTCTCTGATCTCTTACCGGACTTCAGCTCCATGGAAGAGGAAGAGAAACTCTACATCCTGCTGGGTGAAGAGGAAACCACAGTGGGCACAGCGGCACAATATGTCACTGCATGCCATAGACTGAGAGAGACATGATATGCCATGGACTTGTATAACCCCGACCCTAGATGTGTCCCTATCCCCAAGCCCTCAGTCCCTATCCCTCATTCCCTTACTTCTTACTTGCTTTGGCAATGCTAATATGTATTTGGTCCTGCCAATAAAGCTTCTTTGAATTTGAATTTGAATTTGAATTTAGATAGATAGATGATAGATAGATAGATAGATAGATAGATAGATAGATAGATAGATAGATAGATAGATATGAGATAGATAGATAGATAGATATGAGATAGATAGATAGATAGATAGATAGATAGATAGATAGATAGATAGATAGATAGATAGATAGATAGATAGATAGATAGATAGATAGATAGATATGAGGTAGATAGATAGATAGATAGATAGATAGATAGATAGATAGATGATAGATAGATAGATAGATAGATAGATAGATAGATAGATAGATAGATAGATAGATAGATAGATAGATAGATAGATAGATAGATAGATAGATACATAGATAGATAGATAGATAGATAGATAGATAGATAGATAGATAGATAGATAGATAGATAGATAGATAGATAGATAGATAGATAGATATGAGATAGATATGAGATAGATAGATAGATAGATAGATAGATAGATAGATAGATAGATAGATATGAGATAGATAGATAGATAGATAGATAGATAGATAGATAGATAGATAGATAGATAGATAGATATGAGATAGATAGATAGATAGATAGATAGATATGGGATAGATATGGGATAGATAGATAGATAGATAGATAGATAGATAGATAGATAGATAGATAGATATGGGATAGATAGATAGATAGATAGATAGATAGATAGATAGATAGATAGATAGATAGATAGATAGATAGATAGATAGATAGATAGATAGATATGAGGTAGATAGATAGATAGATAGATAGATAGATAGATAGATAGATAGATATGAGGTAAATATGAGATAGATAGATAGATAGATAGATATGAGGTAGATAGATTGATATGAGATAGATAGATAGATAGATAGATAGATAGATAGATAGATAGATAGATAGATAGATAGATAGATAGATAGATAGATAGATAGATAGATAGATAGATATGAGATAGATAGATAGATAGATAGATAGATATGGGATAGATTTGGGATAGATATGGGATAGATAGATAGATAGATAGATAGATAGATAGATAGATAGATAGATAGATAGATAGATAGATAGATAGATAGATGATAGATAGATATATATGAGGTAGATATTAGATAGATATGAGATAGATAGATAGATAGATAGATAGATAGATAGATAGATAGATAGATAGATAGATAGATAGATAGATAGATAGATAGATAGATAGATGATAGATAGATAGATAGATATGGGATAGATATGGGATAGATATGGGATAGATATGGGATAGATATGGGATAGATATGGGATAGATAGATAGATAGATAGATAGATAGATAGATAGATAGATAGATAGATAGATAGATATGAGGTAGGTAGATAGATAGATAGATAGATAGATAGATAGATAGATAGATAGATAGATAGATAGATAGATATGAGATAGATAGATAGATAGATAGATAGATAGATAGATAGATAGATAGATAGATAGATAGATAGATATGAGGTAGATAGATAGATAGATAGATAGATAGATAGATAGATAGATAGATAGATAGATAGATAGATAGATAGATAGATAGATAGATAGATAGATAGATAGATAGATAGATAGATAGATAGATAGATAGATAGATATGAGATAGATAGATAGATAGATAGATAGATAGATATGAGGTAGATAGATAGATAGATAGATAGATAGATAGATAGATAGATAGATAGATAGATAGATAGATAGATAGATAGATAGATAGATAGATAGATAGATAGATAGATAGATTGTAAATTGTATTTTTGTGTTTCCTGTGATAATCCTAAAGACTTTTGTTTTTTTACTATTTTTGTCAGGAGACATTATTTTCCAGAAATCAGGCCACAATACCCAGATGTATCAGTTCTAAATGTTCTTTCTGGGTGCAAACATTGGTGAATGGGCCGGATTGCTTTCTTATTGGTTTTGGAGGATAACAAAAATAACTAAAAAGTTAAAATGAACACAATTCCCATTGTTTTGGGGGTAGAGAGGGGGGATGGTTTATGTTTTTTTCCCAGGCTTCTTGGAGGGTTATTATATAGAAATGTATAGGTGACTGGTGTAGCGGGAGCGCTGGGCGTCCTGACCTTCCTTTCCCTCTATTAGGGAGACACTTGTTTGTGCGGCTTTATAGAGAGAACTTGCAGCCGAATGTCAGAACGATCAGGGCTGCGGCTGCACCATTCAAAAATAGATTTCTATGCAACAAACCCCCCAGGACCCTGAGTAGAAATAACTGAGCACTCAAGACCGATCCAGCTTCAGAGTTTTTGTATTTTGTTTTCTTCTTTCAATGCTCCGATCACAAAGTGAACTGGGATTTTACATTTTTATGTCATTTTCAGACGTTTTAAGGGGTAATTATTGACCCTCTCCAATCTCGACCCTCATAGTAAACCCCAAATTCTAGCCGATTTTGGGCGCATTACGAATTATTTATTTTTGTTTCACAGAATATAGACGGAAGAATCGATTAGTCAGGATTGAATTTGATGATTAAAACATCGGAGATTTAAAGAATTAGAATTTTTAAAGACTTCTGGTTTAGAAAACTTATAACTCAAAGGGCATTAACCCATGAGGACATGCTGAGTTAAGGGAGGGGTTCCCTCCTATAAGACCCTCATGTTTTAGCAAATTTGGAGAGCAACTCTCGAGGACCCGACACGTTTGTGCGTTACACGGACAGTCTATTGATTTTAATGACAGCTATGTACTGCCTCCGCTCTCCTGTGGAGGCGCTGCATGATATTTGAACACTTTCTGCTGGTTTCCTCCACACATTATAGCTTATTGCTGAGGGACCAAATTACAGAACATTCTGCCATCTGCTTATTATTTTTATTAAAGTGTCCAAAGTGGAGATCCCCTTTAAGGATTTACTCCATTGCTATTGGCCAAAAGAAAGCAGTCTTGTATGATGAAGGATAATAAGCTGAAACGTATGTTTTCAGTCTTACAAACTATTTTACAATTTTAACAGGGGTTGTCCAGTCATAAGAAATTGGAGGCCTGCCGATCATCCGATTTAAAGGGGCAGCGACACACGTACCAGCACTGCTTCATCTTCAGTACTGTCACTGCTCGCACTGTGATTCGCCGACATACTTGTAGCGACTGTCCACAGTATTACAGTATTCACTTATGTAAGAGAAGGCTGTAATATGGTGAACCGCTACTGTGTAAGCGATTCACAGAACGAGCAGATAAGGAGTGTAGGGAAAGCAGTGCTAGTACGAGCGCCGCGGCCTTTTCAAAACAACTGATCGGCGGGGTTGCCGAGAGTCTGACCCTCCTCGATGAGATATTGATGGTGTATTTTGAACCTTCTTGCAGAATTCTGTGCTTCCGTTTCTGCAGTGAAGGGAGGGACACAAATAACTGGGTGTGGCTTAGCTTGTCTGTTCTTTCATTGGTGACACAGCGGTTATAATATAGCAGGCTCCTTTTAGCCGGAGATAGGGGCGGATTGATTTCTCAAGCAATAGGCACTACCTGAAGGCCTCGGACAAACCGCACCATATTATTTTATGGAGCTCCTCTCCTTTCTGTCATGGGATTAAAGCAGAACCCCGTCTACTCGACTAGTGTTGACATTTTATATTGAGTTTAACACCTAAAAGATGGCTCAAAACATAAAGAAAAATATTCTCGCTTAGCAGAATTTAGCGTTTTCTTGACCCAGCGTTTCTTTTCACCCCACTAATGCAGTGTGGAGTAGGAGGGCGGATTAGGGGCAGGCGGATGAATGGCGTCACCAACTTCTGCCCATCAGCTCCATAGAAGAGGCAGGCTGAAATGCTTTTGGCTCTTACCATGATTTTCATATAATTTAAAAATCAAGTCTGACTACGGAAATCCACGACTTCCTAGGAAAAGTGATCCTCTGAGCAGAGGTGCTTAAATGATAAAATTCTGCCTGTCTGAAGCTACCACCAGGGGGCACTACCACATATAGATTTATGTAGCTCCCTATATTTAGGTGATAACAGGCAGGGTATTTGGAGCTCTGTAAGAGGAAAACAGACTGACCCCTATAAAGTTATATGAAGCAGCCTCCGGGGTCACAAATACTCTTTGATTAAATTGGGTTAGATACATTAGAAATAAGTATGTCGAAATTCGTCACGCACGTTATGTTACTGTGTCATCCAATGGCAGAAGACTGTATTGACATTTGCTCCAGTGACGTTTTAGCCATAGGCATTTAATCTGTCACGACCATTGGATGATGCGGCCATTATGGATGCAACGTCACTGCGACCAAGTTGTCCCACAGCAGCACAAAGTAAATTTAGACGTTGACACTAATAATAATTATCATAATAATAATAATCTTCCAGCTTCTTAATAACATCAGATGTTTTAGGGTGTCATACCCCTTTAGATATAAGAGTTCCCATAGGTGGCAGCCACACAACTGTTTACCTGTGGTCCTCCACCAGTGGTATTTAAAGTAATGCTCCCCAATTTGCATAAACTCCGCTCCATTTGTGGTCCGATTCACATGGCAGGTATGGGGAAGGGGGAAGGTATGGGGAAGGGGGCAGGTATGGGGGAGGGGGCAGGTATGGGGAAGGGGGCAGGTATGGGGGAGGGGGCAGGTATGGGGAAGGGGGCAGGTATGGGGGAGGGGGCTTTAGCACTGTTCTTCCTAATCTTCCTGGTTCATGAATATAATGGCAGGAGTAACGAACAGGCAGAATTCGTTTTTTGCAGGCGGACAAATCTGCCTCAAAATTCCTTCAGGAATCTGCCTGCACCCCTTTTGCCACTTTTTTATTTTTTTGCAGTGTTTTTCAGCTGCGGCCATTGAGCGCCCCGGCCAAGAAACGCAGCGGAAACCGCTTTCTCTGCCTCTCATTAATGTCAATGGAAAGTCAGAGACGGAAACGCCTGAAGAAAAAGCATGACGCTTCTTTCCCCCTCCGCCTCCCTTTGAAATCAATGGGAGGCGCTTTCTGTCTTTCTTTTGCATGGTTTCCAACCTGGTTTCCGCTTCAAAAACTGTCAAAAAAAAACTCTGTGTGAACATACCCTTAGGCCTTGCTCAGACTGTGCTCAAAAAAACCAACGTGTCAAAAACGCTAGCATTTTTGTAAAGCGCTTTTTAAGATACAGGCATTTTTTACGCCTTCTGTGCGCGTATTCTGCGCTTTTATTGGAGCGTAATTAGGACTCCCATTGGGAATTAGATGCGTTTTTGGCACATTTTTGGCACGTTTTACACGCCAAAGAATTTTCCTGATGCTTCTTTCTTTACACGACGCGTTTTTTAAGCACGTGTGTGTAAAAAAATTGCTTCGTATGCACTACAATGCACTTTCAGCATGTGTTTTTGACGGGTTTTTCGGCACGCAAGGCCTGGCTGTGCATAACAATGATGACTTATGCCATGGAGGGTCTTCATAAAGCTGGGTAACAAGTACTATGGATCCTGGTTTCCTCCTTCAGAAATCCAGCATCTGATATTACAAACCCGATCATAAATGGCTGAATTTCTCATTTAACCCCTTCCCGACATATGACATACAGTTACGTCATAGCCAGTCACTTCACAGTAACGAGCGGGATCGCGCTCGAGTGCGATCACGCTCGTTTGACCCGTTAAATGCCACGGTCAATAGCGACCGTGGCATTTATATAGTTATAAAGAGGAGGGCGACCCCGTCTAGCAGCTCATCGCGGCCCCCGCAATGCAATTGCGGGGTGGCGATGGTTGCTATGGCAGCCTGGGGGCCTAATGAAGGCCCCCAGGTCTGCCATCTTTGTGCTACTATTAAGCCCTGCCTCTGGCCTGTCAGTAAGACTATAACTGCAATGCAGTATATAGTGCAAGCGATCCAACGATCGCTGGTTGAAATCCCCTAGGGGGACTAATAAAAAAAAGTAACAAATTTGTAAAATAAAGGGGTTTTTTTTACGTAAAAAAAGAAAAATATTAAAAGTTAAAAAAAACAAAACTTTTCCCACTAGAGCATTGTAAAAATAAATAAAAATAAACATAATTGGTATCGCCGCATCCGTAAAAGTCTGAATTATTACAATATATCATTATTTAACCCGCACGGTGAACGCCGTAAAAACAAACAAACACCAGAATCGCTATTTTTGGGTCACCTCCGCTCCCACAAAAAATGGAATAAAAAGTGATCAAAACTGTTGCATGTACCCCAAAATGGTATCATTAAAACCTACAGATTATCCCGCAAAAAATAAGCCCTCATACCACAAAATCGATGGAAAAATAAAAAAGTTACGGCTCTCGGAATTTGGCGACACAAAATAAATTATATTTTTTACACTTAGTTTTTTCCTCGTAAAAGTAGTAAAATATAGAAAAAGCGGTATATATTTGGTATCGTCGTAATCGTATTGACCCACACAATAAAGGTAACATGTTATTTTAATTGCACAGTGAATTCCGTAAAAATGAAGCGCAAAAAACTTTGGAGGAATCGCTGTTTTATTCATTTTCTACCCCACAAATAATTTTTTCCCCATTTCCTAGTACATTATATGGAAAAATAAATGGCACTACGAATAATTACAACTCGTCCCTCAAAAATCAAGCCCTCATAGGACTATATCGACGAAAAAATGAAGAAGTTATGGCTTTTTGAAAGTGGGGAGGAAAAAACGAAAATGAAAATCTGGAAGTTGTTCACGACGGGAAGGGGTTAAAGACTTCACACATACCGGGGACATCCACTTTCTTGGCCATTTGTTTAATCTGGGGGGTAAATACTATAAATACTGAGTGGTTGTGTATTGGCGCTTGATGTAAGGGTTGTGATCTTTGCATTGGGTGCCAAAGAGACCTTGTTCTTCTGCTGCTCGGTGCCTTCATCTGAAATGTTCTGTGCTGCTGTGATGTGGATGATTCAACTTTCTGTGGGTTGTTGCCGCCCACACTGATATGTACGAGAAAAATATGAACAACAAAATGATGTTTTGATCCTATTACAATGCACCTTGTAACTACAGAGAGATGCGTCATGTGTGACAATGAGCAGGCGCTAGTCATGACCAGGCTGGAGAGAAAAACCAGGGCTCCCGGCAATAGACTGATACTGGCTGCAATGTGAACAGCCGGCACGTGATATTATATTATAATGTATGGCCGACTGCAGCTTCCCATAGTAATATCGGCTGTTCACCGGGGGTTTTAGATAGATAGATAGATAGATAGATAGATAGATAGATAGATAGATAGATAGATAGATAGATAGATAGATAGATAGATAGATAGATAGATAGATAGATAGATAGATATGAGATAGATAGATATGAGATAGATAGATAGATAGATAGATAGATAGATAGATAGATAGATAGATAGATAGATAGATAGATAGATATGAGATAGATAGATATGAGATAGATAGATAGATAGATAGATAGATAGATAGATAGATAGATAGATAGATAGATAGATAGATAGATAGATAGATAGATAGATAGATATGAGATAGATAGATATGAGATAGATAGATAGATAGATAGATAGATAGATAGATATGAGATAGATAGATATGAGATAGATAGATAGATAGATAGATAGATAGATAGATAGATAGATAGATAGATATGAGATAGATAGATATGAGATAGATATAAGATAGATAGATAGATAGATAGATAGATAGATAGATAGATAGATAGATAGATAGATAGATAGATAGATAGATAGATAGATAGATAGATAGATATGAGAGAGATAGATACATAGATAGATAGATAGATAGATAGATAGATAGATAGATAGATAGATAGATAGATAGATAGATAGATAGATAGATAGATAGATAGATATGAGAGAGATAGATACATAGATAGATAGATAGATAGATAGATAGATAGATAGATAGATAGATAGATAGATAGATAGATAGATAGATAGATAGATAGATAGATAGATAGATAGATATGAGAGAGATAGATACATAGATAGATAGATAGATAGATAGATAGATAGATAGATAGATAGATAGATAGATAGATAGATATGAGATAGATAGATATGACATAGATAGATAGATATGAGATAGATAAATAGATAGACAGATAAGAGATAGATAGATAGATAGATAGATAGATAGATAGATAGATAGATAGATAGATAGATAGATAGATAGATAGATAGATAGATATGAGATAGATAGATATGAGATAGATAGATAGATAGATAGATAGATGATAGATAGATAGATAGATAGATAGATATGAGATAGATAGATAGATAGATAGATAGATAGATAGATAGATAGATAGATAGATAGATAGATATGAGATAGATAGATAGATATGAGATAGATAGATAGATAGATAGATAGATAGATAGATAGATAGATAGATAGATAGATAGATAGATAGATAGATAGATAGATAGATATGAGATAGATAGATAGATAGATAGATAGATAGATAGATAGATAGATAGATAGATAGATAGATAGAAGAAAAGGGAAAATAACTTAAATGGGTTGAAAGTAAAAGATAAAACTGAACAGCTAGAATACAGTAAAAAATTATAGACTGATACTGGCTGCAATGTGAACAGCCGGCACGTGATATTATATTATAATGTATGGCCGACTGCAGCTTCCCATAGTAATATCGGCTGTTCACCGGGGGTTTTAGATAGATATGAGATAGATAGATAGATAGATAGATAGATAGATAGATAGATAGATAGATAGATAGATAGATAGATAGATAGATATGAGAGAGATAGATAGATAGATAGATAGATAGATAGATAGATAGATAGATAGATAGATAGATAGATAGATAGATAGATAGATAGATAGATAGATAGATAGATATGGCATAGATAGATAGATATGAGATAGATAAATAGATAGACAGATAAGAGATAGATAGATAGATAGATAGATAGATAGATAGATAGATAGATAGATAGATAGATATGAGATAGATAGATAGATATGAGATAGATAGATATGAGATAGATAGATAGATAGATAGATAGATAGATAGATAGATAGATAGATAGATAGATAGATAGATAGATAGATAGATAGATATGAGATAGATAGATATGAGATAGATAGATATGAGATAGATAGATATGAGATAGATAGATAGATAGATAGATAGATAGATAGATAGATAGATAGATAGATAGATAGATAGATAGATAGATAGATAGATAGATAGATAGATAGATATGAGATAGATAGATATGAGATAGATAGATATGAGATAGATAGATAGATAGATAGATAGATAGATAGATAGATAGATAGATAGATAGATAGATAGATAGATAGATAGATAGATAGATATGACATAGATAGACAGACAGACAGACAGATAGATAGATAGATAGATAGATAGATAGATAGATAGATAGATAGATAGATAGCTAGAAGAAAAGGGAAAATAACTTAAATGGGTTGAAAGTAAAAGATAAAACTGAACATTTAAACTAGGACTGAGGAGGGAGGCCAATGTAGGAAATAAAGGGGTAGTTAGGTTAGAGAGGGGTCAGACTATATTGGTGGGGGGAGAAACAGACGGTGGGGAGAGGACTAGGCAACAAGATAAGGAGATCCTTTCGTTACAAAACAGCAGTGAAAATAAAAAGGCCCAAATGTCAAATAATCACATTTCTGATAGTGAAATTGAAACATTTAAAGGCAAGTTAAAGTGTATGTTCACAAATGCCAGAAGTCTAGCAAGCAAAATGGGGGAGCTGGAGGCCTTAATACTGGAAGAAAATATAGATATAGTTGGTGTTGCTGAAACATGGCTGGACTCTTCACATGACTGGGCTGTAAATCTACAGGGTTTTACACTGTTTCGGAAAGACAGGGCAAATAGGAAAGGTGGTGGTGTATGTCTGTATGTGAGAAGCGATATGAAGGTGAGTGTAAATGAGACATTAGAGGGTGAAGACTGTGAGGAGGTTGAAACCTTGTGGGTGGAATTACAAAGGGAAGTAAACACTGAAAAAACTACTTTTGGTGTAATCTATAGACCCCCCAATATAACTGAGGAGATGGAAGGTCAGATATATAAACAGATGGAGCGGGCTGCACAGGCGGGTACTGTAGTGATAATGGGAGATTTTAATTTCCGGGATATTAATTGGTGTCATGGTTCAGCTTCAATTGAAAAACGGATGCCAGAGGCAAGGAAGCCTTATTTCCCAGCTACCAATAGAACAGTTAAATTTTTAAATTTTTGAATTATAATCTTTATTATGCTATTCCAGCAAGTAAACAGACAGACAAAACCAACATGAATAGTTAAAATTTTCTATGCATGGATGGGGTCAGTAGCCGTTGTGGCTATAACAATGTACATGTGTTCCTGCCGTCTGTGACTGCAGACAAGCAGATTCAGGAAGTCACCGATATCGACGGAGACCTCCTAAGTAGTTAAATTGTTAAATTATAAAGTAGAGATGCCCACATTCCAGCATGCGTTAAAATTATGAAGAGAGCCCCCCCGACATGTTTCGCTACTTATGTAGCGTCCTCAGGGGTTCATGGTTCAGCTTCAACTGCAAAGGGGAGACATTTCCTCAACCTGTTGCAGGAAAATTTTATGGGCCAGTTTGTGGAAGACCCGACTAGAGGTGAAGCTCTGTTGGATCTGGTCATTTCTAATAATGCAGATCTTGTTGGGAATGTCAATGTTCGTGAAAACCTCGGTAACAGTGATCACAATATAGTTACATTTTACCTATACTGTAAAAAACAAACGCAGGCTGGGAGGGCAAAAACATTTAATTTGAAGAAAGCCAATTTCCCCAGGATGAGGGCGGCAATTCAGGATATAGACTGGGAAGAACTAATGTCAAATAATGGGACAAATGATAAATGGGAGATTTTCAAATCTACTTTGGGTAATTATAGTGCAAAATGTATTCCTACAGGTAACAAGTATAAACGACTCAAATTAAACCCCACATGGCTTACACCTTCTGTGAAAGGGGCAATACATGACAAAAAAAGGGCATTTAAAAAATACAAATCTGAGGGTACAGCTGTAGCCTTTGTAAAATATAAAGAGCTTAATAAAATCTGTAAAAATGTAATAAAATCAGCAAAAATACAAAATGAAAGGCAGGTGGCCAAGGATAGTAAAACAAATCCTAAAAAATTCTTCAAGCATATAAATGCAAAAAAGCCAAGGTCTGAACATGTAGGACCCCTATATAATGGTAATGGGGAGTTGGTCACAGGGGATCAAGAGAAGGCAGAGTTACTAAATGGGTTCTTCCGCTCTGTATATACAACAGAAGAAGGAGCAGCTGATGTAGCCGGTGCCAGTGCTGTTAATTTATCAGTTGATATACTGAATTGGATGAATGTAGAGATGGTCCAAGCTAAATTAAATAAAATAAATGTACACAAGGCCCTGGGACCAGATGGGTTACACCCTAGAGTTCTTAAAGAGCTTAGTTCTGTTATTTCTGTCCCCCTCTTCATAATATTTAGAGAGTCTCTCATGAGTGGTATAGTGCCAAGGGACTGGCGCAGGGCAAATGTGGTGCCTATTTTCAAAAAGGGCACTAGGTCTTCGCCGGGTAATTATAGACCAGTAAGCTTAACATCAATTGTGGGGAAAATGTTTGAGGGGCTATTGAGGGACTATATACAGAATTATGTGACAATAAATAGTATTATAAGTGACAGCCAGCATGGTTTTACAAAGGACAGAAGCTGTCAAACCAACCTGATTTGTTTTTATGAAGAGGTAAGCAGAAGTCTAGACAGAGGGGCCGCTGTGGATATAGTGTTTTTATACTTTGCAAAGGCATTTGACACTGTCCCCCATAGACGCCTAATGGGTAAATTAAGGACTATAGGTTTAGAAAATATAGTTTGTAATTGGATTGAGAATTGGCTCAAGGACCGTATCCAGAGAGTTGTGGTCAATGATTCCTTCTCTGAATGGTCACCGGTTATAAGTGGTGTACCCCAGGGTTCAGTGCTGGGACCACTATTATTCAACTTATTTATTAATGATATAGAGGATGGGATTAATAGCACTATTTCTATTTTTGCAGATGACACCAAGCTATGCAATATAGTTCAGACTATGGAAGATGTTCATGAATTCCAGGCAGATTTAAACAAACTAAGTGTTTGGGCGTCCACTTGGCAAATGAAGTTTAATGTAGATAAATGTAAAGTTATGCATCTGGGTACGAAAAACCTGGAAGCATCATATGTCCTAGGGGGAGCTACACTGGGGGAGTCAATTGTTGAGAAGGATCTGGGTGTACTTGTAAATCATAAACTAAATTTCAGCATGCAGTGTCAATCAGCTGCTTCAAAGGCCAGCAAAATATTGTCGTGTATCAAAAGAGGCATGGACTCGCGGGACAGGGATGTAATATTACCACTTTACAAAGCATTAGTGAGGCCTCATCTAGAATATGCAGTTCAGTTCTGGGCTCCAGTTCATAGAAAGGATGCCCTGGAGTTGGAAAAAATACAAAGAAGAGCAACGAAGCTAATAAGGGGCATGGAGAATTTAAGTTATGAGGAAAGATTAAAAGAACTAAACCTATTTAGCCTTGAAAAAAGACGACTAAGGGGGGACATGATTAACTTATATAAATATATTAATGGCACATACAAAAAATATGGTGAAATCCTGTTCCTTGTAAAACCCCCTCAAAAAACAAGGGGGCACTCCCTCCGTCTGGAGAAAAAAAGGTTCAACCTGCAGAGGCGACAGGCCTTCTTTACTGTGAGAACTGTGAATCTATGGAATAGCCTACCACAGGAGCTGGTCGCAGCGGGGACAGTAGATGGCTTTAAAAAAGGCTTAGATAATTTCCTAGAACAAAAAAATATTAACTGCTATGTGTAGAAATTTTTTACTTCCCCTTTCCTATCCCACTTCCCCTTTCCCATCCCTTGGTTGAACTTGATGGACATGTGTCTTTTTTCAACCGTACAAACTATGTAACTATGTAACATCTAGAATACAGTAAAAAATTACAAATAATGGAACAAAAATGACCAAATACCAGTGAAATGCATTGCCTTAGAATATCACCGTAGAGTGTCACTAGTAATTCTACTATTCAGTGACCAAAGAGCAGCGTGATATACTCTATAAAAATGTCACCTTGCAGTATCCAAATAATGGTGTAACATAGTACATAAAAATACCACCACGCAGTGCAGAAGTGAGTTGCATGTTGTTTCATACCCAGCAAAAGTTTATGGTCTATTGAAATGACTTACTCCTTCCTAAACTACCAAACAGTGCGCAAATAACAGTGCCATACATTCCATAAAAATACCACCATACAGTACCTAAATAATACCACCATACAGTGCCTAAATAATACTACCATACAGTGCCTAAATAATACTACCATACAGCGCCCAAAAAAGAGTGCGATACAGTGCATAAAAATAGGACCACATGGTTTCCAAGTAGTGGCAAGTTGTTTAATGCCCAGCACAAGATTATAGTCTATTCAAATGGTCTACTCCTTCATAAACTACTAAACAGTGTGCAAATAACAAGGTCATACATTGCCTAAAAATACCTCCAGAGTAGTGCAGTAATTCTACCATACAATACCCAAATAACAGTGCAATATAAAAAAGGGAAAATGACAAAAACGGTACAGCTAGAATACAGTAAAATATTACAAATAAAGGTACAATAGGCCTTCAGATGACCAAGCAGTGCCAAAATAACAATGCTTTACATACCACCATAGAGTGCCCCTAGTAATTCTACCATTCAGTGACCAAACAATGTGGTACAGTGTATAAAAATCCCACCATACAGTGATCAAATAACAGTGCAACACAGTACGTAAAAATATCACCATACAGTGCCCAAATAACAGTGCAACACAGTACATAAACATATCACCATACAGTGCCCAAATAATGGTGCAATAAAGAACATAAAAATATCACCATACAGTGCCCAAATAACAGTGCAACATAGTACATAAACATATCACCATACAGTGCCCAAATAATGGTGCAATAAAGAACATAAACATATCACCATACAGTGCCCAAATAACAGTGCAACACAGTACATAAAAATATCACCATACAGTGTCCAAGTAACAGTGCAAGACAGAACATAAAAATATCACCATACAGTGCCCAAATAAAACTACCTTACAGTGCCCAAATAAGAGTGTGATACGGTCATAAAAATACCACCATATAGTGCCTAAATAAAACTACCAAACAGTGACCAAATTAAAGTGAAATACAGTACATAAAATTACAACTAAAAAGTTCCTAAATAAAATTACCATACAGTGCCTAAATAAGAGCGTGATACAGTGCATAAAAATACAGTGACTTAATAATACTAAATATCACCATATGGTCCCCAGATTATAGTCTGATACAGTGCATAATAAAACCACCATATGGTTTCCAAGTAAGTTGTAAATTGTTTAATACCAAGCACAAGATTATAGTCTATTCAAATGGTCTATTGCTTCATAAACTACCAAATAGTGTGAAATAACAATGTCATACATTGCCTAAAAATACCCCCAAAGTACTCAAGTAACTTTAACATACAATGCCCAAATAACCATGCAGCATTTATAAAGGGAAAATAACCATTCAGTGATCAAACCGCAGTGTGAAACAGTGCATAAAAATGCCACCATACAGTATCCAAATAATACTACCATACAGTGACCAAATAATGGTGCAATACATTACATAAAAGTATCAACATATGGTGCCCAAATAACAGTGCAACACAGTACATAAAAATATAACAATACAGTGCCCAAATAAGAGTGCGACACAGTGCATGAAAATACCTAAACAACACTGCCATACTGTGTCCAAATAACAGTGCAATACCATGCATAAAAATATCACCATATGGTGCCCAAATAATAGTGCATAAAAATATTACCATATGGTGCCCAAATAATAGTGCATAAAAATATCACCATACAGTGTCTAAATAATACTACCATACAGTGCCTAAACAAGAGAGTGCTGCAGTGATAGTAAAATATCACCATACAGTGCCCAAATAACAGTAATAACACCCATATAAAAAGTTATACAGTACTTAAATAATAGCACCACACCAAAATGATAGCACTCTACACTGGCCAAATAGCAGCTGCCCAATAGGAGTAGACAAATCATCAGGTTACCAAGTATGTTGGTGATGCAGCAGGGTTTTTTGCTTTGCCCTTGTCTTCCTTGTCCCAAAGGAATGGTGGAGGCCCCTAGGGGGTGGAGGCAGAAGGACAATTCCTCTATCCCCCCCCCCATACAGTTTATAATTTGTTTGTTCTTAACATTAAAGCCTTGATAGAGACTTTTTCAGTCAAGTCAACTATCCAAGCTGCAGTACATCACGTACAAACCCAATTGTCCTTAATGTAGGTGAAAATGATCGGTACGTATGAGATATTTGCACACAATTAAGGCAGATGTTTCAAATTTGGATTTTTTTTAGCTGCAATGAAACAAATATCACACTTTAGGACAAGCCGGGTAATGACAGAGAGGGATGAAATGATTGCTGCCGGTTCACAATGCAGCATCATCCTTCTCCTTCAGGTCTGTTTACTTAAATGACATCTGCTTGAAGTTGCTATTCATTAGGCTGGAGAAATGGTTCTATGTGGGCTTTAAACTCTCATCACATCTGATGGGCTCCGTCTTTCCACTTGTCTATCCCATTCACGTTAAAAAAGGATTCAAATTACAGCCTGGCAATTTCAGGTTTTTTATTCAGAAAATGGGAGATGGAAGAGTGAATGTTTACTCGGCTTTCAATATCTGTGGAAAACAAATTTTGACTTAAACATTCAGGTATTTGCAGCTTGAGAATATTACTACCTTAAATAATACTACCTTAAATAATACTACCTTAATTAATACTACCTTAAATATTACTACCTTAAATATCACAATTATTAGGATGTTTTGTTTTTTAAAATTACCCTTGAAATGAGTTAAATGTCCGATACTATTAAACTTTATAGAGTATCTCCACCTAAAATGAGGGGGGTAGCTATAGGGGGAGCAACAATTGGGTCATACGGAAACACTAAGGAAGAGACTTTAAAAATAAAATTGAAAATTAGCTCTCGTATATTTGCATAAGGTACTTAATGACCATTAAGATCAACCTTTCTCAGATCTTGATGCAGGCAAAATAACTCCTACTCTTGAGCAATGGTGGCCAATTTTGCCACATGAGGTCAAGGCCAGATTGTAGCAAGGGCAAAAGGGGCAATTGTCCTGAAGCCTCCACCATTTAACTTGGTCTACAGCACTGCATCCTATCCCCCATGCTTATATTTCTCCTTAGTTGGTTGTTTCTAACATGGTAGTGCCAGCTGTGTTATTATTTAGGTACCGTATAGCATTATTAGTAAGGGCCTGTTTACATTTGCATTACAGTTAGAGACTCAGTTACAGATCCGGTCCAAAACGCCAAAAACAATAGTGCAGCATGCTGTGCTATTGTTTCCGGTAAAACGGTGGAGACAATGATAGAAACCCAACAGTACCTATTGAATCCAATGGGTTCCATGGGGCATCGAACTGGCGCTTTCTTGATTTTCGTTGTTATGATCTTTTAAAGGAGATGTTAACAGGCCCTTAAAGGGATTGTCCACTAACGGACAACTGATAACCTATCCACCGTTTAGGTCATCAGTATATAATCGATGCGGGTCCGACACCCGGATCCCACACAGATCAGCCGCTCTGGCTGCCTCCGGGCACCAGACGTCCATGCCTGAATGAGATCGCTCCGGACACGGAATAGCGGCCTAGCTGCAGTTCAAGTGAATAGGAGCAGAGCTGCAGTTCTGCAGCACGGCCGCTATGAAATGTCCGGAGCCAACTGCTTCTGGCTCCGTACATTGCATACTGTGCAATGATATCTGGTGCCTGCAGACAGCTGGAACAGCTGATTGGTGCAGGGTCCGGGTGCCAGACCCCCACAGATGATATACTGATGACCTTTCCGGTGGATAGGTCATCAGCAGTCCGGTAGTGGACAACCCCTTTAAGACATATACTATATATTCAGGGGTGTAACCAGGGCCGCCATCAGGAATTTCAGGGCCCCCTACAGCTAAATTTTCTGGGCCCCCCTACCGTGGCACCGCCTGTTAACGGTACTCCGTCCAGCACTATATCATGGTACCCAGGGCCGCCATCAGGGGGAGTATTAGGGGTACTGATGTGAGAGGCCCGGCCAAACCTAATTGAAAGGGGGGCCCGGCAAACTGCTGCGACTTGCCTTTGGTAGAAAAAAAACAGGCCCCTGCAATGGGGCCTGTTTTTTTCACCAAAAGAATGTTGTGAGCTGCGGGCCCCCCTTTCAATTAGGTTTGGCCGGGCCTCTCACATCAGTACCCCTAATACCCCCTGTCATGGAAATCCATCGCTCAAAATATATTAGACTGAAATTTATACGAGTCCAAACAGACTCTCAAGGCCAGACTCCATTAGTCAGTATCCTAATTAGGATATTTCACCGATATATATCAAGAGAGGAGAATAAAACACACAGACTCTGCTGATATGCTCAAAATGCTCCTCTGAAGGATTTATTACCAGACTCAAACTGTTAAACTGAAATTCAGAAGGGGTGTAGGCTTGAGGTTAACCAATCAGAGACAATGTAACAATATTTGTTATTCAGTAAAAAGCATACTATAAAATACATCCCAGATACATCATTATAATTCTTCACACATTAGGTTTTGCAGTTGGCCTTATCTCTTTTGGACAGAATGTTCCCGTGGAGATGGGGGAGACCTTCCTTCACGCATACTTGCCACCCTCCCATCTCCCTCCCTGTCCATTCTCTACCAACTTCGCATGGGAACCAAGGTCAAAGATAAAACATACGAAATCAACATTACTTGTATTAACCCCTTCAGGACCCAGCCTGTTTTGGCCTTCAGGACCCAGCCGATTTTTTCAAATCTGACATTTGTTACTTTATGTGGTAATAACGTTGGAATGCTTTTACCTATCCAAGCGATTCTGAGATTGTTTTCTCGTGACATGTTGTACTTTATGTTAGTGAAAAGATTTTGTCGATAATTTTGGTATTTATTTCTGAAAAACACCACAATTTAGAAAAAATTTGCAAAAATTAGCATTTTTCTAAATTTAAACGTATCTGCTTGTAAAACAGATAGTAATACCACACAACATAGTTACTAGTTAACATTTTCCATATGTCTACTTTATGTTTTCATCGTTTTTTGAACGTCCTTTTATTTCTCTAGGACGTTACAAGGCTTAGAACTTTAGCAGCAATTTCTCATATTTGAAAGAAAATTTCAAAAGGCTATTTTTTCAGGGACCTGTTCAGTCTGAGGTGGCTTTGAGGGCCTTATATATTAGAAAATCCCCAGAAGTCACCCCATTTTGAAAACTGCACCCTTCAAGGTATTCGAATCAGCATTCACAAAGTGTTTTAACCCTTTAGGCGTTTCACAGGAATTAAAGCAAATTAGAGGTGAAATTTACAAATTTTATTTTTTTTGCAGAAATTAATTTCTAATACATTTTTTTTTTTTGTAACACAGAAGGTTTTAACAGAGAAATGCAACTCAATATTTATTGCCCAGATTCTGCAGTTTTTAGAAATATCCCACATGTGGCCCTAGTGTGATAATTGACTGAAGCACCGGCCTCCGAAGCAAAGGAGCACCCAGTGGATTTTGGGCCTCCTTTTTTTTAGAATATATTTTAGGCACCTTGTCAGGTTTGAAGAGGTCTTGTGGTGCCAAAACAGTGAAAAAAACACCCCAAAAGTTACCCCATTTTGGAAACTACACCCCTCAAGGAATTTATCTAGGTGTATAGTTAGCATTTTCACCGCACAGGTTTTTCGCTAAATTTATTAGAATTAGTCTGTAAAAATGAAAATTTTTAATATTTACAAGAAATAATAAAGAAAATGCACCCCAACATATGTAAAGCAATGTCTCCCGATTACGGTAATATCCCATATGTGGTAATAAACTGCTGATTGGACCCACAGCAAGACTCAGAAGGGAAGGAGCGCCATTTGGATTTTGGAGCACGGATTTTGGTGGATTGGTTTTCGGTTCCATGTCGCGTTTGCAACCCCCTGGAGGGACCAAAACAGGGGAAACCCTCAAAAGTGACCCCATTTTGGAAACTACACCTATCAAGGAATTTTTCTAGAGGTATAGTTAGCATTTTGACCACACAGGTTTTTCACTAAATATATTGGAATTAGTCTGTAAAAATTAAAATCTACTTTTTTTCTGAAAAAACATAGAAATTTTTAATATTTACGAGGAATAATGAAGAAAATCACCACAACATTTGTAAAGCAATGTCTCCTGATTACAGCAATATCCCATATGTGGTAATAAACTGCTGATTGGACCCACAGCAGGGCTCAGAAGGGAAGGAGTGCCATTTGGATTTTGGAGCACGGATTTTGCTGGATTGGTTTTCGGTGCCATGTCGCGTTTGCAACGCCCTGGAGAGACCAAAACAGGGGAAACCCCCCTAAAGTGACCCCATTTTGGAAACGACACCTCTCAAGGAATTTATCTAGGGGTATAGTTAGCATTTTGACCACACAGGTTTTTTGCAGAATTTAGTGGAATTAGGCACTGAAAATGAAAATCAATTTTTTTTCTAAAAAAGCATAGAAATTTTAAATTTTTACAAGGAATAAAGGAAAAAAAGAACCGCAACATTTGTAAAGCATTTTCTCCTGATTACGGAAATACCTCATATGTGGTAATAAACTGCTGATTGGAGCCATGGCAGCGCTCAGAAGGGAAGTAGCGCCATTTGGATTTTGGAGCACGGATTTTGCTGGATTGTTTTTCGGTGCCGCCTTTGCAACGCCCTGGAGAGACCAAAACAGTGGAAGCCCCCCAAGTTACCCCATTTTGGAAACACCCCTCAAGGAATTTTTCTAGGGGTATAGTGAGAATATAGACTCCACGGGTCTTTTGCAGAATTTATTAGAATTAGGCGGAGAAAATTAATATCACAATTTTTTTCCACTAAAATGTTGCATTTTCTCATTCTCACAAGGGATAAAGGAGAAATAAACAACCAATTTTTATAAAGCAATTTCTCCCGGGTACGGAAATACCCCACATGTGGTCATACATTTTTTTCATTAGAAATGAATTAACCCTTTCAGGACTGATCCATTTTTTGCTTTCTTATTTTCGTTTTTCACTACCCGCCTTCCAAGAGCCATAACTTTTTTCTTTTTCCGTCAGTAGAGTGGTGTGAGGGCTTATTTCTTGCGGGAGGAATTTTAGTTTCTAGTGATACCATTTAAAGTGAAATAAAAAGTACTGGGAAAATGAAAAAAAAAATAGGAAAATATAGTAATATAGGAAAAAAATCAGATTCCATTTTTGGGGGTTTTCGTTTTTACAGCTTTCGCCGTGCGGTAAAAACGAAAACTACAGCGATTTTGGCGGTTTAAATTATTTACGTTTTTTACGGTGTTCACCGTGCGAGTTAAATAATGGCATATTGTAATAGTTCGGCCTTTTACGGACGTAGCGATATCAATTCTGTTTATTTTTTTACATTACTTTTGAAGGAAAATGGGAAAAGGTTTTTTTTTGTAACTTTTTTTTCTTTCTCACTACTAATAACTTGAATTCTTCTATACATTTTATTAGTCCCCTTAGGGGACTTGTACCAGCGATCATTGGATCCGCGGGTACAATATACTGCGATACTAATGTATTGCAGTATATTGTTATTTTTACAGACTCCTGTAACAGCGCGATCGCTGTTCCTGTCCCTTAGGGCAGATACACACGAACGTTGCGTTTTTGCGCGCGCAAACAACGCTGCGTTTTGCGCGCACAAAAAACATTTGACAGCTGCGTGTGTCATCCGTGTCTGATGCGCGGCTGCGTGATTTTCGCGCAGCCGCCATCATAGAGATGAGGCTAGTCGACGGCCGTCACTGTCCAAGGTGCTGAAAGAGCTAACACTTTCAGCACCCTCGACAGTGAATGCCGAACACAATATCGCAAAACCTGTAGAAAAAAAAGAAAAAGTTCATACTTACCGAGAACTTCCCGGCGGTTGCCTTGGTGACGCGTCCTTGGTGACGCGTTCTTGGTGACGCGCCTCTCTTGACATCGGGCCCCACCTCCCTGGATGACGCGCCAGTCCATGTGACCGCTGCAGCCTGTGCTTGGCCTGTGATTGGCTGGAGCTGTCACTTCGACTTAATTGTCATCCCGGGAGGTCAGACTGGAGGAAGAAGCCGGGAGTTAGCGGTAAGTCAGAACTTCGTTTTTTTTTTTACAGGTTCATGTATATTGGGATCGGAAGTCACGGTCCATGGTGCTGAAACAGTTTAACTCTTTCAGCACCATGGACAGTGACTATCTCCTGACGTCGCGTACCGATAATTTTTTTGCCGGGTTCGGCCAAAACGAGTTCGGCCGAACCCGGTGAAGTTCGGTTCGCTTGTCCGGCTTCGCTCATCGCAAAGACACTCCGTTTGGATGTTCGGAAACAGAAAAGCACGTGGTGCTTTTCTGTTTTCATTCATCCTTTTCACTGCTGTTGCGCGAATCACGCTCGTCCCACGGAAGTGCTTCCGTGTGGTGCGCGTGATTTTCACGCACCCATTGACTTCAATGGGTGCGTGATGCGCGAAATACGCAGAGTTATTGAACCTGTCGCGCTTTTTGCGCAGCAGACAAACGCTGCGCAAAAAGCACGGATTGTCTGTACTGCCCCATAGACTTGTATTGGTCCATGCGTGCCGCGTGAAAACCACGAGGCCCGCACGGACCGAATACACGCTCGTGTGAATCCCCCCTTAGTCCTGGGTGTCAGCTCTAATACACAGCCGACGCCTGCAGCGTATGGAGCGGGCTCAGCACGTGAGCCCGCTCCATACATCACCCCCACACCATGACGTGCTATTAAGTCATAGTGCTCAAAGCGGTTAATGCACAGCGGGTGGTGTGAATATTACAATTTTGCACTGATGTGCCATTTTAGTGCATAATATGTTGTGCCCAGTTTGTGCCACTGAAGACAAATACCTCATAAAACGTTAAGCGGGTTCTCCCGGGTATGGTGATGCCATATATGTGGGCGCAAACTGCTGTTTGGGGACGCTGCAAGCCTCAGAATGGAGGGAGCGCCATTTTGCCTTTGGAGCGCAGATTTTGCTTGGTAGTTTTTCTGTTTTGGGTTTCGCTGGTATTTCAGTTTATACTGTGGGGGCATATGTAATCTGTGCGGAGAACATCAGGGCATAATAAGAGGGTATAAAATTGCGGTAAAGAAATAATTATTCATAGATGTGTGGCCGGTGTCGCACTGATAAATGGTGTCTGATGTTACCCGCTTTTAGAACGCTCTGCACATTTTGCATCACCATATTCCTGGGAGCCAGAACTTCTTTATTTTTTCACCACCGGAGCTGCGTGAGGGCTTATTTGTTGCGGGACAATCTGTACTTTTCATTGGTACCATTTTGGGGTACATGTGATTTTTTTGATCACTTCTTATTACATTTTTTTGCAAGCCGGGTGACCAAAAACAAGCAATTCTGACAATGTTTTTTAGTTTATTTTTTTGCGGCGTTCACCATGCACTATAAATGATCATTATATTTTATTTTGCAGGTAGGTACGATTACGGCGATACCATATGTATATAGGTTTTTTTTATGTTTTGCAGCGTTTGCACAATAAAATCACTTTTTTATAAAATAATTTATTTTCTGTCACCATATTCTGAGAGCCGTAACTTTTTTAATTTTCAGTCAAAAAAGCAGTGTAAGGGCTTGTTTTTTGCGGGACAGGTTGTAGATTTTATCGGTATTATTTTCGGGTACATGCGACTTTTTGATCACTTTTTATTCTCTATTTTGGGAGGGGTGGTGACCAAAAAATAGCGATTCTGGTGTAGTTTTTTATTGATTTTTTTCACGGTGTTCACCGTGCGGGAAAAATAACATTATAGTTTTATAGCTGGGGTCGTTACGAACGCGGTGATACCAGATATGTGTACTTTTTTTAACGTGTTCATTTTTTTCCTATAATGAAAGACTGAAATGAAGTGTTTGTTTATATAACTTATAACTTTTATTTTTACACTTTTTTTTAAAACATTTTTATTCTTTTTTTTACTTTTTTCACTTGTCCCACTAGGGAACACTTAGACTTGCAGCTTTGATCGCTGCTGGAGTACATTACACTACACACGTAGTGTAATGCACTCCAACTGTCATTGTGACGTAACTGTCACACTGACAGGAAGCATCGGAGGACCGGCCGGAGGCTGCTCCTCCGAGGCTTCTGTACATGCCAACCCGGAGGTCAATATCTGACCTCCGATTGCCACGACAAGCATTGGTAGCCCCCACTATCACTTCGTGGGGCTGCCGATGTGCTTCAAACCACTTAAATGCGGCGACGGCAATCCGTCGCCGCATTTATGGGGTTAATTGCCGAAATCAGCGGCGATGGTCCGCTGACCGGCAAGGCTGGAGTGTCAGCTGTCAGGGACAGCTGACCTCCCGGTTCCCGGACACTGTCCGTTAGGACAGTGTGCGCCGGGAACTACTGCGCAATAGTACGTCCTGTTGCGGCAACTAACCCCTCTGCAGGACGTACTATTGCGGCGCAGCGCGGGAAGAGGTTAAAGGAACAGTGACTTTTCTATTCACTACAAAAGAACCAAGATGGGAACTCCAGACAAGATGGCTGCTGCACGAAACTAAATCATTTAAACATTATCATCACTTTCACATAATACATATCTTAGTAATTCGGAATCCTGCTTGATAATTCACAATGTAATTTCATACAGAGAATATAAGCAAATAAATCATCCTTTACAAACCCCTCTTTTTCTCATATTAAATTACAGAAATGATATATTATGATTATGAAACTCAAGCAATATATCAATAGGGCCACAACTAATATGATGCCATCACCAATGTCCGGTTAGGGTTTGGGGTCCCACCAGTGTATTGACAAGTCCTGTACATCATCGTCCTCTTCTTCTCCTGTCTTCTGATTAGAACACTTGATACTGCTGACGGATTCACTCAGGTCTTTGGTCTTTACTTTGAACTTTGCTGATGTCATCAGGACTTGGTTTGGTCCTTCCCATCTTTCAGACCCCGTCTCTTTTAGTATATGTCACCAGGCTGTGCACAGCACCTCATGCTGTGAGCCTGGTGTGAGATCCCACGTAGGCGGATTAGTGGAGTGTTATTGTGACCACCACAAACCCTCCGCATCTGCCTTCTTCCTCCGGTAAGTTACTTGTCTGGGCGGCTGCTTGGAATTGTGACACTGCCGTCAGTTCATGACAAACGCGTTGTACTGGCTCCGGCTTCGCCTGCCGCACCTCAGTAATGGAGTTCATCGTATTAAAAATCTTTTAGTTCATATTTACTGGCACTTGCTGGGGACCCCCAACCCTTGCCAATTGTTAAAATAAATACTAATCTGGTGATAACATCTACGTACTATAAAAGTTGTTCTAAGTACATACAATAACAATGTCAGGCCCTTAAACTAAATCAAACAAACACCTTTTATATAAGAAAAACTTCTCTGTTCCAATGGACATGGCACCTAGAAGATGTGTAATTATTGGGTACATTTCATTTGCACTTGGTGTCACGCTTTCCAGCAGGATTTGTACCTTGATCTGAGCTGATTGCCTGGAACATCTCTAGCTCACCAAAATGTACACAGATTCCACATGTTTATCTGACAAATGTCGCAAACCAATTTTTCTTACTCTAATTTGTATTGCATGGGAAGGCCTCTCAAGGTCTGTTCTCTTTGTGGGAGGCGGGTATGATAAGGTTGGCACCGGTCTGCCAGGACTGTTCTGTAGGCAAATCAAACAGCTCTAATAGAATTTAGCAGCAACAGCTGTAAAGCCTGGGACATACCAATTAGATCTTACCACATCAATCCTTGCAGTCTTGGGGCATATGTGAGGTCATACACCATCAATGCAAGTGCCATCAAGAGTGCCTTGGGGGGTACCGGTTCACCTTCCCTTATCCGTCCACATTTTGTCAGAATATGGTTCTCACGCCTCCATTCAGAGTTGGACTCTTCCTGTGGAGAACAAGCTATTTCATTGTATAAACATTAATTGATCTTAATCAAATAATTAATTTGAAGAAAAACATTAACAAATAACATCTTTACATCAAACGTTCACATTGAGCAATAACTAGAAATGATACATGCAAACTCATTTTTCTTCTTTATATATATATATATATATATATATATATATATATATATATATATATACATACACACTGCACAGAATTTTCCTTTCACAATAACAATGACAAAAAACAAATAACTAAAAATGTTTTCAAATGGGAATATTCCACTTCTGTACCTTTTATCTGACGCATGACTCTAAAAGTCCAATGCTAAGGCTGGTCCAGAACTTTACATGAAACTTAACTTCAGTATTTAATATTCCCACAACACTTCTTAAATACAATTATTAAACAAACTATCTTTGGAATAACATCTGGAGAACTGCTGATATCTTATTGTACAAACATCAGGTCAATACTTAGGATAACATTGTTCCCCTGTCACTACACACAACGTCTGCAGTGGGGAAATTACAGGCCGAGCTTCAGGCCCCCCTGAGAACAGGTCTACACACACGAGCACATTGTCATACACTTCTACCTCGGGTAGTTGTATGTTCTGCAGTCGCTGGGACTGTTAATCTGGCCGGGCTGCACTTTTCACAGGTACCTTTGCTGTTTTACCTATGTCACGCCGTGCGCACATCATGCCGGCTGCTACAAACCTAGTGGTGGCATTATTGTATCCAGGGACAAGCCAATTTACTGATACCTGGCTGCACATACTCTTGTTGTCAGTTCTGTCTTCTCTCGCTCTCTCAATTGGCTTACCCGATGATCCTATAAAATTCCTACTACTAATGGGCCCATAATTGTGGGCGATGCCAAAAGCGTACCTAGAGTCAGTGTAAATGTTGGCTGTCTTACCTTCTGCCGGGTTACAGCCTCAGCGAGCACCTCCAGCTCCGCTCCTTGAGATGAACAAGAAGATGAGAGTGGTTTCTGGGTAATTTACCTTGTGCCTTGTATCCTGTTCTACACATACTGTATATGATGAAGTATGTCTACATTACAAATTTACATTGGAAACCCATGTCACATATAGATAGAACATTTCAAAATTGTAAATCCCACCCACCAGGTCCTGTAAATACCTGATTAATACAAAAACAAACAAAATATGTTACTGAAATCTGGCATAAAATAAATAATATTCAAACAATTTTTTTGTTTTGCCTTGTCCCCATCTAAATCTATAAAGACTCATCTGTGAGTGACGTCACCTCTGCCTCCTGTGTAAATTTGCTGGAGGGGGATGGTCTTTTTCACAATACCTCATATTGGGTGGAGACTACAGCACAGTTTACCCAGTGCCATATTCACCGTTCTGGAAGGATCTGGAACCATCTACACAGAAAAACCTCAAAATGTAGGTTACTGTCATACACATTTAATCTGGGTTACTCCTTGAAGCTCATACACATTTTGTAGATCTCCTAGAACCAAATTCATTAATTCAAAACAAAATAAAACACAAAACAAAACTACCTGATCAGTCCCTTCAACATTCCCTCCTATTTGGACTCTGCGAAAGTAATGTAGCAGGGTTCAAAACTACATATCAACATAATAAAATTAGGCACTCTATCAGGGGGGGGGGGGGGGGCACTAGTTTAACCCCCTGTAATACACAACAGCCTGGAACAAAAATGACTTTCTCCTGACAAAAATAAATTTTATCTTTAAAATGACCTGCAACCATTTACCTGTAAAACATCTCACATTTTCAAAAATGACGTTTAGGCAGCACCATAGCACGTGCCTCATGTGTGAAAAAAAACAAAAAAACAAGACAAATGTAATTAGTTATTCAATAACACAGAAAATAATATATCTGGTAATATTAATTACTGCAAACCAATAAGCTATACATAAAAATAGGGAACAGAGGGGGCACATACATTTTCAAGACCCCGTGTCTCACAATATCTGTATTTTAATTCATTTGAATCAACATCAAAACATTCCAACATTAAATCTTATCACATTATAACACATTAATCTGCAGTATAGCTTTTATCTTTTTACAAACAGATCCAGCCGGCTGTAATATTTTTCTCGCTTGGTGTAGTTACAGACGACTGCGCGTGCGCGAAGATAAGACACGTTCCATAAAAAATGAAAAAAAGTGGAACTGATTTTAACCCCATACACAAAACACTAACATTTTTAGACATTACTGCTGTTAAAAATAGGAAACATACAATATAGTTCTGCTTTTATTGTGGCCATTAGTTTCAAACTTCAGACATGTTACATTACACACATCACACAGATGTCTCATCACATCACACATGTTACATTGCACACATCACACATCACACAGATGGCTCATTACATTACATATGTATCACACATCACACAGATGTCACATCACACCTGTTCACATTACACTCCCCCCGTTCTGACCCACGTTAGTCACTGCAATGTACCTGGCTGCTCCGTTTTCTTCACTCTTCCAATGAAAATTTACACCTGTATTTAAATTGTTCTTTCTCACATCATCTTACTTGTAACCACCTGTAATCACCTGCTTTGTCCTTTTAACTTATGCCTTGTCCTGGCCACTCCACTCCCTTTCTCAACTTTCCACAAACCATTGTCTTTATCACATGCAAACATCCTTCTTACGGCTGCCAGCCTCTTCAACAATTTTTTTTCAGTGTGTTATTTTGCCTTCACATACTTTACAATTAAAGCCCCAGCTCCTTTTGCTCATTCTAATGTTGGCCGGGACCAGTGCCCCAAAGCATCTTTGCCCAACTTCCTCCTGACCCCATGGACCCCATGGACCCCATGGACCCCATGGATTTCCGGTAAATCCCCCACCTCCAGGCAAACAGGCCACGTTTGCTGACAGATATCTCAGACCAGTCTATCTCCTAGACTGTCTTACCAATATGATATCAAAAGTCGTTCCTCCAGACATTCTAGCAGTAGGATCCTCTGATCCCTCACTGTATTGAACATCAAGAACAGACAAAATGCTGCCAATCAACAATTACAAGAGCAAATTCTTCAACACAATCGACATTCATGAACCTCCATTGATTCAAGCAGGAGTTGGTAACACTTCACTTATGCAGAACACTTGCTGCCGGGGTGTGTCTTTCGGTTCATACAGCCCGTGATGTAGCATATATCCCAAACTCTTTCCTCTAGCACTTTGCAATGGTTTCACATGCAAATTATATTTGGTATATATATTATCCTCCCCGCTCAGCCGTTCACTCTGTGGGTTGTAGTCTAGGGGGCTGTTATGTATGATGGTGATGATTTCTTTAGGGGCTCTGGGTCTGAGTCAATACCAATGTCCTTCACTGTAATTACTACTACGACACAGGTGGCACCTGGGGTAAGTGTCAGGGTCATTCATTGAATACAGGATGTTATATTACAACGGTATTCAATCCAGCGGTCTGATGTTATACTACTACAGACTTAATTACTTGGATGTTATTTTACATCAAAGTGTATATGCCGGATTATCACATGTGCTAGAAATCAGTCTGTACTGATTCCCACCTTATGCCAGTCTGGCAATGCATACAACTGGTTTATGGACCCTTACACACAATATCAATGTCTGGCAATGAGTTAGGAAAATATAAATGATTTTCTAATACAGTATTCAAAGTTTTCCCTGTTGCACTGGGTAATTGTATTGAGTGCAAATTCAATATAGACACAATTGCTTCTCCTTGCACTGGATTCTACATTATCAGGACTTAACCATTGAAGCCCCTGTGGTACTACAGGATATTACTCACAACTATCCAACTGTCCTCTCACCTACAAACAGTCAATACCTCCCAACTATAATCCCAAACAAACGGGTAACAGAACAACTATTAATCCTCAACAATTTTACACGACTAAATAACAAATTACGCTACAACAGAGCAGCAAGCAGAAGTTTTGTTTTTTCCTCACAGTCCAGACTACAATCTTTTCATTTCAAATACTTCACATGTGAGTTACGACTTCTCTCCGCCATGCGCTACGTCACTGCATTCAAAAGGCGGAGGTCTTACACTTCTCACAATTTTTCTGGTTAACAATGTAATTGCTGGCAAAAATTCTCTCATGTCTTTCATATCAACAGTTTAAGATCACGTACACACCTGCAATCCTTCATCACACAAAAAGCTTCAACATACCTTTTTGGATCCATCTTTCAACCCACTTCTGACTAAGGAGGCCTCGTCCAAAAGAAGTGACGTCTGACAACTAGATTCCAAGGCTTACGCAATACATGTGTGAATGGTGTAAGAATAAGCTCCTTACCTACCGCGGTTTTTTGTAATTCACAGATGCAAAGCCAGACCTCTCCAGTGACAGCTTATCAGACGTGCAATCTCCCGGGTTTCGGCACCATTACTGTCGTGGAAATCCATCGCTCAAAATATATTAGACTGAAATTTATACGAGTCCAAACAGACTCTCAAGGCCAGACCCCATTAGTCAGTATCCTAATTAGGATATTTCACCGATATATATCGAGAGAGGAGAAGAAAACACACAGACTCTGCTGATATGCTCAAAATGCTCCTCTGAAGGATTTATTACCAGACTCAAACTGTTAAACTGAAATTCAGAAGGGGTGTAGGCTTGAGGTTAACCAATCAGAGACAATGTAACAATATTTGTTATTCAGTAAAAAGCATACTATAAAATACATCCCAGATACATCATTATAATTCTTCACACATTAGGTTTTGCAGTTGGCCTTATCTCTTTTGGACAGAATGTTCCCGTGGAGATGGGGGAGACCTTCCTTCACGCATACTTGCCACCCTCCCATCTTCCTCCCTGTCCATTCTCTACCAACTTCGCATGGGAACCAAGGTCAAAGATAAAACATACGAAATCAACATTACTTGTATTAAAGGAACAATGACTTTTCTATTCACTACAAAAGAACCAAGATGGGAACTCCAGACAAGATGGCTGCTGCACGAAACTAAATCATTTAAACATTATCATCACTTTCACATAATACATATCTTAGTAATTCGGCATCCTGCTTGATAATTCACAATGTAATTTCATACAGAGAATATAAGCAAATAAATCATCCTTCACACCCCCCTGATGGCGGCCCTGGGTAGCATGGGGGTCGTCATGGGGGGCGTCAAACACCGCCGCCCGTGCGACCGATCGCGCGCACCTGCAAACTCCCGCGTATGCGCACCCGCGACCGCCTGGAACCGCGCACCGAATTTTGAGGCAGATTTTGACCTGCCCACACTATCTTGCCGCGTTTTTTTACCGCGGCGATTGAGGACAGCAGACAAAAAAACGCAGGGAAAAATGCATTTTCTGCCTCCCATTGATTTCGATGGGAGGTCAGAGGCGGAACCGCGGCAAGAAAGGACTTGCTGCTTTTTCTTTTTTCCGCGACTGCCTCCATTGATTTCAGATTAAATCAATGGGAGGTGGTTTTGGAAGTTTTTTGGTGCTGATTCTGACGCAGTGTCCGAGTCAATATCAAGGCCCAAAAACTCTGTGAACTGGGCCTTATTGTTAGGGCTTATTCAGACAAACGTGTAATACGTGTAATACGTGTAACACGTGATTTTCGCGCAGCCGCCATCATTATGACACTCTGTTTGTATGTTTGTAGCACGTGGTGCTTTTCTGTTTTCATTCATAGTTTATACTGCTGCGGAAGTGCTGGGCGTGATTTTCATGCCCCCATTGACTTCAATGGGTGCGTGATGCTCGAACAATGCACAAATATCGGACATGTCGTGAGTTTTACGCAGCGGATACACGCTGCATGAAACTCACGGACAGTCTGCACGGCCCTGTAGAGTAACATAGGTCCGTGCGAGGCGCGTGAAAATCACGCGCGTTGCACGGACGTATTACACGTTCGTCTGAATAAGCCCTCACAATAAGGCCCAGTTCACAGAGTTTTTGGGCCTTGATATTGACTCGGACACTGCGTCAGAATCAGCACCAAAAAACTTCCAAAACCACCTCCCATTGATTTAATCTGAAATCAATGGGAGCCAGTCGCGGAAAAAAGAAAAAGCAGCACGTCCTTTCTTGCCGCGGTTCCACCTCTGACCTCCCATCGAAATCAATGGGAGGCAGAAAATGCATTTTTCGCTGCGTTTTTTGTCTGCTGTCCTCAATCGCAGCGGGCAAAAAACGCAGCAAAAAACGCGGCAAGATAGTGTGGGCAGGTCAAAATCTGCCTCAAAATTCTTTAAGGAATTTTGAGGTAGATTTTTTCGGCCTGCAAAATACTCTGTGTGAACAGGGCCATACATAAACAGCACTTTGAGACACTTTACTCACCGTGTCAGAAGAGCTGCTCCCACTCCAGTCCTCTTCAGGCGATGTCTTCGGTCCAGACGTCCAGTCCTTCACCTCCAGGCTCCAGAAAATGGCGGGGATCGTAGAATTCCTGCCGCCGCGCAACAACTAGACTCCTCCACCACTCCTTACACAGCTACGCTCTGGAGAAGGAGGAGGAGGACGAGGAGGTGGAGGAGGAGGACGAGGAGGCGGAGTCGGACGAAGAGGCGGAGGAGGAGGACGAGGAGGACGAGGAGGCGGAGGAGGAGGGCGAGGAGGACGAGGAGGCGGAGGAGGAGGGCGAGGAGGCGGAGTCGGAGGCGGGCCAGCAGGTAACTAGACTGTGCGCCGCTGTTCCTGTGTGGCTGTCCTTCCCTGTAGATCGGTCGATGTACTCGTGTTGCGGGCGCACCGCCTGCCTCTCGGCGGCGCGCCTGGTCGTTCGCGGTGTTTCGCGGCGGTGTAAGATGAGAGGGAGGCCCGCAGCTCACGGCGGTGTTTGATGAGAGGGGGGCCCGCAGCTCACGTCATTGTTTTGGTGAAAAGAACAGGCCCCATTGCAGGGGCCTGTTTTTTTCTACCAAAGGCAAGTCGCGGCAGTTGCCGGGCCCCCCTTTCAATTAAGTTTGGCCGGGCCCCCTACAGTAGCACCCCTAATACCCCCCTGATGGCGGCCCTGAGTGTAACTATAGTGGCTGCAGAGGTTGCATCTGCTCTTGTGCCCTGGAGCCCGAGGTGGCCCAAAAGATCCCTTTGTCCAATTAAATACCTTGACGCAAATGTCTTCACTAACTACCCTTCATCAGGGTTATACCTAAGTTGTTCTTCACCTTAGGCAAAAATTCAGTTTCTTCCAAAAAACAATGCCACTCTTGTCCATGGGCTATGTCTGGTATTGTAGTTTAGTGCCTTTCAAGTGAATTTTGTGAAACTGCAATACCGGACACAACCAATGTATAGATGTAGCGCTGTTTCTGGAAACAAAGCCAACCTTTTTTTCTACTGTCCTACAGCCTGACTGACTTTACGAGCTGATGCAGAATAATTGGAGCCATTATTACATAATATACTCAGGGGTGAAAGGTTCTCCCACAAGGGATAGTAATAGCAAAAACAATATCAGAGTATAAAAAGGGACAGTACAACAAAAAGGGGGGGGGGGTAGTGTTAATTTGGTCGAGTGGACTTACCTGATTATTCTTGTGGGTAAAAGGGGTTCTTCGCATGGGACAATCCCTACTTGTAGGAAGGGTCCCTTGACAATAAGCTGATCACAAAGTGTCCCCCTCCTGGGACACTCAGCGATCAGCTGTAAGCCATGGAGAAAATTGGCAGTAAGTGTCCAATTTCTCTGCAACGCCACCACAGGAGAAATGAAGCATTACACAGTGTTCATTCATATAAATGTGTTGGCTGTGTAATACAGTACAGGACAGGTCCTCCAGAGCGAGAGACACTCTTTGTAGCAGCTCACCACCCAGCCCAAGAGATGAGAATTTTAACTGGAGCCCCCGTCCCAATTAACTGTTAAAATTGGTTTCCCAAACTGGACAACCTCTTTAACCCTTTCATGAACAGTTGTGTTTTGGACCTTCATGACCAACACAGCATTCTAAAAGGGGAATTTTTTTGGGTTTCTTAATATATCCCTAAATTATTATTTTTTGCAGGACACATAAGGCTTTCTCATCATTTAAAATTGGAGCTGATATCAATTAATTTTGTAGTTCTTTCTTAGGGAAGAATGGTCAGAAACAGGAAAAAATACAGTTTTTTTCCCTATGTTTTAAGGTATTTTACATAGTTACATAGTTGATAAGGTTGAAAAAAGACACAGGTCCATCAAGTCCAACCTATAATCCTACCGTGTTAATCCTGAGGAAGACAAAGCCCTCATGAGGTTGATACCAACTGCCTCTTTAGGGGAAAAAATCCTCCCTGACTCCAAATATGGAAATCAGAATAAATCCGGGATCAACGTCCCATCTCCAGAATCCAGTACTCATAACCTGTAATATAATATTTTTCAAGAAAGGCATCAAGGCTCCTCTTGAACTTGTCCAAAGAATCAACCACCACAACATCCTATGAAGAGAGTTTCATAGTTTCACTGCTCTTACATTAAAGAATCCTCGTCTGTGACTGTGTGAAAACTTTTCTCCTCTAGACGTAGAGGATGCCCATTCATTGCTGAATGAATAAAATTTACGCCATAAATGAATCCTCCAATTCCTCCGTGCATAGCGATGACAAATTTGTGCACATTGTGTAACATATGACGCACTACAGTGCCAAGAACAAAGACTTTATTTTAGCTTTAAATGTATCTCCCTTCCTTACCTTTACATTCGGGATAATCATCCAATCCACACATTTTTTAGTAAAGGTGCAAAAGTAGAGGGGGTCGGTGTAAAACAGACTAAAATTAATGGTTGGGGGTAATTATTTTATGTATTAATGCCTGACGCCCACTGTGTCATGCAGAATGTTTACAATTGATACATGTGGGTTTGAAGGGGTGTACACTTTTTGGGGAAGTTTTTTATGTCTTTTTTTACTTTTTTATTATTATTTATCATTTTGCTTATTTTTATTATTTTCTTTTTCTGTTTTTGATTTTACTATATTAATTATTATTATTAAAAATAATAAAAAAAAAATAAGTATAGGTTATGCGTTCCCTGCTGTCCCCATATACAGATCACTGATAACAGTGATCTAATGTTAACAGCCCATTAGATCACTGTTACAAGTGACCTATATAGCCAGACATGCGAAAAAAATGTGTCTTCTGTGCATCCCTCCAAGCCCTCTCTTCACAGGGAATCCTTACCTAGCCCAATATGAGCGCTGTGTTTAGGATTTCTTGTGACAGGGAACTGATTATTTCAGTTCCCTGTAAGGGTATGTGCACACACACTAATTACGTCCGTAATTGACGGACGTATTTCGGCTGCAAGTCCCGGACCGAACACAGTGCAAGGAGCCGGGCTCCTAGCATCATACTTATGTACGATGCTAGAAGTCCCTGCCTCGCTGCAGGACAACTGTCCCGTACTGTAAACATGATTATACTACGGGACAGTTGTCCTGCAGCAAGGCAGGGACTCCTAGCGTCGTACATAAGTATGATGCTAGGAGCCCGGCTCCTTGCACTGTGTTCGGTCCGGGACTTGCGGCCGAAATACGTCCATCAATTACGGACGTAATTAGTGTGTGTGCACATACCCTAACAGTTCAGTATAGTGCAGTGCCATCAAAGTCAGAACGTAAATGAACAGGCTTCTGGTACAAGAACCTATCCCTTAGCCCTTTACTTTACGTAATGTGGGCAGGAAGGGTTTAAATAAATAATTTTTGGGTTTTCCTGTGAGAGGAAGTTGGTTAGAATTGTCCAATTCTCGTATGTAACGGGGTGTAGATTATATTGGGGGTTTTGGAGGAGGACTTGACTAGACTAAAGTGTCACTCAGCACATGTTTCGCCAGCCCACTACCCAGCTATTCCCTTCTGTGTTCCCTACTCCTGTTTGACCACCTACAGTCTGGATTCCGACCAAACCATTCCACTAAAACAGTGGCCAATGACCTGATGATTGGGCAATCTATAGGCCTCTACTCCAGATGAGTCCATGTCTCCCCATCCTCGGGTTTTGACTCTGTTGGCACTCTCTATTGTTACAGACTCTCCTGCTTAGGTGTTCAACTTCTGGCTCTCTCTTGGATCTTCTCCTACTTTTAAGACCAGTGAGTTTGTGTTTCTACCTCCGACACAACCTTATTTTCACTATCTGTTTTTGTTCCCCAAGACTCCATCCTTGTTTTCTTCTTTTTCTTCTTCTTCTTCTTCAGTATTTATACCTGTGGTCTTGGAAAACTCAAAGTCTTGGGGCCCATTCACACGAACGTGAATCTCGTCCATGTGACGGCCGTTAAAACAACGGCCATCACACGGACCCATGTATTTGGGGCCGTTTACATGACCGTTGTTTCAACGGAGCGTGTGAAGAGTCCATTGAAAAATAGGACATGTCCTATTTTACTGCGTGCCACACATCCCTCCATAGACTGTAGACTGTGGGGTATCCATGACAACGCGTCCTGCACGGGTCCACTTCGGACGTGGAAAATGGAAGTTTTTCAAGTCCGAGGGGGGCTATGTTTGTGTGAATGTAGCCTTATTTAGATAATAGTATAATCTTAATGCTGATGACACCTACATTTCCCTCAGCTCAAAATCGTGACTGCCTTTAATCTTATATTGCGGTCCATCTGCTATGTTCTCCCTCATGTCCTCAAGTTTCTTCAAGAAGCACAAGACCCATCTTTTTTCCTTACCATCTGCTCCCCCACCTGTAGTTACAATCTCTGTTGCGACTCTCTCAAGCGACTTGAGGTTTAATATAAATTCTATTCTGCTGGTTCTTATTCATACCCATTTTTTACATGGTGCGACAGGTTCAAATGTGGACTGTGTACTGTATTCCCTGCTGTCGAAGGACTATATGTATTGTAAAGGTCCTCTTACACGGTCCGACATGGGCCATATAAACAAGCACCGATGAACGAGACAGTTAGTTGATCGGCGCTCGTTTGCTCCTTTCATAAGAAAGAATACATGGAGAGGAGCACTTCTTACTACGATCACTCATTCCCACACATTTCTATCATGTTGGCAGCACATCTCCCTGTTTACATGGAGAGATGTGCTTCCGACAACCATAATATTTCTTGCATCATAAACTATACAATCAGCCGATGAACAAGCGTTTGCGCAATCATCTGCTGATCATTGCCCTGTTTACACTGGGCAATGATCTAGAACAAATGTTTGCCTCATCATTGACCCATGTAAAAGGGCCTAATTTCTCCAACTCTGTCCGTCAAACATCAGATTGTTTAGCAGGATCTGTGGAGTTCCAGGTTGGTTACACAAAGCTGTGTACCTGGTGCAGTCCATTGAGCCCTGGGTTACCGATAGGCCTGTGATAAAAGTTTGCTCCACTGTAACCCAACAATTACTATACTCTCTTAATTCCAGACCCATCTGCATCACTAAACCTAGGTGGTTAAGGTCCCCGGCCCTCAGAAATATGACTGTCCACATCCTGAACTTGAGCTGCATTTAAAAGGTTCTGTCACCACATAATAAGTGCCCTATCTTCTACATAATGTGATCGGTGCTGTAATGTAGGTGACAGCAGTGTATTTTATTTAGAAAAACAATCATTTTTGATGGAGTTACGACCTATTTTAGCTTTATGCAAATTAGTTTCTTAATGACCAACTGGGCGTGTTTTACTTTTTGACCAAGTGGGCGTTGTGGATAGAAGTGTATGACGCTGACCAATTAGTGACCAATCAGCGTCATACACTTCTCTCCATTAATTTACTCTGCTTATAGTGTTCTTACTAGATCACTATGTGCAGCCACATACATAGACACACACTAACGTTACTCAAGTGTCCTGAGAGTTAATAGACATCAGTACCAGCCAGGAGGTGATGTCTATTCAGAATCCTGACACTTCGCTAACGTTTGTGTGTCATTTACAGCAAAGCAAGCGTAATCTCGCGAGATTACGCTGTAAATGATAGCCCAGCGTGGTCTCGATGTGCTGTGCTATAAATCACACACAAACGTTAGCGTAGTGTCAGGATTCTGAATAGACATCACGTCCTAGTTGGTAGTGATGTCTATTAACTCTCAGGACACTTGAGTAACGTTAGTGTGTGTGTATGTGGATCTAGTAAGATCACTATGTGCAGTGTAAATGAATGGAGAGAAGTGTATGACGCTGATTGGTCACTGATTGGTCAGCGTCATACACTCCTCTGTACAACGCCCACTTGGTCAAAAAGTAAAACACGCCCAGTTGGGCATTAAGAAACTCATTAGCATAAATCTAAAATAGGTCATAACTGATGATCGTTTTTCTAATTAAAAAACACTGCTGTAACATACATTACAGCGCCGATCACATTATGTACAAGATAGGCCACTTATAATGTGGTGACAGAGACTCTTTAAGCAAGGTTGTTCTCAATGTTCCCTGTGATGACGTAGACCAGAAGTGCAACTTGGAGCTCCTGGGCCCCCTATGTAAAATCTATAACAGAACCCCCCAACTATGAGTCATCATTTATTGTACTGGTCTCCTCATATAGGGCAGAGCCTCATTGGGGGGCAAGAATGATGAGAGTGATTACAATCTGCGTATTGTGCTGTGGAATATGATGGTGCCACATAAGCAACAGGAAATAAACAAACAAACCATGAGTGTCTAATATCCACAAAGGCAATTTCTTGATTTACAATACAATGCAATCGTCTGGAAAAATAAATAGATGCCGAACTATTGGAATTTTACTGCATAGGAAAAATTATAATTTTGTGAAGCAATTTTTGTCTGTTTTGTGAGAATTCTAACCAATTTGCAAAGTCTGACAAAGTGTTAAATACATTGATAAGGATAGCGGTGCCGCACAACTAGGCGTGTGATTGTGTTGGAATTGTTAATTCTGTAGCCTGTGACTCTCGCTGCATATTTCACACAAAAACTTAGACACATCCAAGCTGAGCAATTAAAAGCATTTCTGCATAGAGATACAAAAGTTAAGAGAACACAGGGGGAGCTTTATCAAATGTGTCGTAAAAGGCACTAATTTACAGGTTTACAGGAAAATAGCGCCAAATATATCAAAATAGTGCACATGGCGTTATATATGTAATTGTACCTGCCGTCATTTCATGGAGTCAGAGCCCTTTAGTGACACATGAAAGTGTTGCAGGTGTGAGGAAGAATGATGGGATCATATATATATATATATATATATATATATATATATATATATATATATATATATATATATATATCTATACAGTGAAGGAAATAAGTATTTGATCCCTTGCTGATTTTGTAAGTTTGCCCACTGTCAAAGACATGAACAGTCTAGAATTTTTAGGCTAGGTTAATTGTACCAGTGAGAGATAGATTATATAAAAAAAAAAAAAGAAAATCACATTGTCAAAATTATATAAATTTATTTGCATTGTGCACAGAGAAATAAGTATTTGATCCCTTTGGCAAACAAGACTTAATACTTGGTGGCAAAACCCTTGTACAACCCAAGCACAGCAGTCAGACGTTTTTTGTAGTTGATGATGAGGTTTGCACACATGTTAGATGGAATTTTGGCCCAATCCTCTTTGCAGATCATCTGTAAATCATTAAGATTTCGAGGCTGTCGCTTGGCAACTCGGATCTTCAGCTCCCTCCATAAGTTTTCGATGGGATTAAGGTCTGGAGACTGGCTAGGCCACTCCATGACCTTAATGTGCTTCTTTTTGAGCCACTCCTTTGTTGCCTTGGCTGTATGTTTCGGGTCATTGTCGTGCTGGAAGACCCAGCCACGAGCCATTTTTAATGTCCTGGTGGAGGGAAGAAGGTTGTCACTCAGGATTTGACGGTACATGGCTCCATCCATTCTCCCATTGATGCGGTGAAGTAGTCCTGTGCCCTTAGCAGAGAAACACCACCAAAACATAATGTTTCCACCTCCATGCTTGACAGTGGGGACGGTGTTCTTTGGGTCATAGGCAGCATTTCTCTTCCTCCAAACACGACGAGTTGAGTTAATGCCAAAGAGCTCAATTTTAGTCTCATCTGACCACAGCACCTTCTCCCGATCACTCTCAGAATCATCCAGATGTTCATTTGCAAGCTTCAGACGGGCCTGTACATGTGCCTTCTTGAGCAGGGGGACCTTGCGGGCACTGCAGGATTTTAATCCATTACGGCGTAATGTGTTACCAATGGTTTTCTTGGTGACTGTGGTCCCAGCGGCCTTGAGATCATTAACAAGTTCCCTCCATGTAGTTTTCAGCTGAGCTCTCACCTTCCTCAGGATCAAGGATAACCCACGAGGTGAGATTTTGCATGGAGCCCCAAATCTATGTAGATTGACAGTCATTTTGTATGTCTTCCATTTTCTTACTATTGCACCAACAGTTGTCTCCTTCTCACCCAGCGTCTTACTTATGGTTTTGTAGCCCATTCCAGCCTTGTGCAGGTCTATGATCTTGTCCCTGACATCCTTAGAAAGCTCTTTGGTCTTGCCCATGTTGTAGAGGTTAGAGTCAGACTGATTCATTGAGTCTGTGGACAGGAGTCTTTTATACAGGTGACCATGTAAGAGCTGTCTTTAATGCAGGCACCAAGTTGATTTGGAGCGTGTAACTGGTCTGGAGGAGGCTGAACTCTTAATGGTTGTTAGGGGATCAAATACTTATTTTTCTGTGCACAATGCAAATAAATATATATAATTTTGACTATGTGATTTTCTTTTTTTTTAAAAATATAATCTATCTCTCACTGGTAAAATTAACCTAGCCTAAAAATTCTAGACTGTTCATGTCTTTGACAGTGGGCAAACTTACAAAATCAGCAAGGGATCAAATACTTATTTCCTTCACTGTATATATATATATATATATATATATATATATATATATATATATATATATATATATACAATGTGTATACAGTACTGTGCAAAATTTTAGGCAGTTGTGGAAAAACACTGCAAAGTAAGAACGCTTTCAAAAATAGAAGTGCTAATATTTTTTTAATCAATTAAAAAAATGCAAAGTGAATGAACAGAAGAAACACCTAAATCAAATCAATATTTGGTGTGACCACCCTTTGCCTTCCAAACAGCATCAGTTCTTCTAGGTACTTGCACATAGTTTTTGAAGGAACTCGGCAGGGAGGTTGCTCCCAACATCTTGGAGTACTAAGCACAGATCTTGGATGTCGCTTCCACAAATGCTTTTCTCTCTTCATGTAATTCCAGACAGACTCGATGATGTTGAGATCAGGGCTCTGTGGGGGCAATATCATCACTTCCACGACTCCTTGTTCTTCTTTACGCTGAATTTAGTTCTTAATGACATTGACTGTATGTTTGGGGTCAAGGGCGTAGCTAAAGGCTCATGGGCCCCGATGCAAAAGTTCTTATTGAGCCCCCCCCCCGCAAACTTCTCATGGCCGACGGTCCGCAGCTTTCAGTTGCATCGCTGGTTCTCCTAAGTGACCCAACAATGCGGCACTAGCAGCCGGGGGCGTCACTAAGGCCTCATACACACGACCGTATTTTTTCCCACCTGTAAATACTGGCGTAAATACGGGTCCGTGCCCGTAAATATGGTTCCGGTGTCACCAGTATTCTACCCGTTTTCGATGCAAAATTGCACTGCACTAATCGGCAGCCCTTCTCTCTATCAGTGCAGGATAGAGAGAAGGGGCAGCCCTTTCCGAGGTAAAAGTAAAAGAAATTCATACTTACCCGACCGTTGCCTTGGTGACGCGTCCCTCTCGATATCCAGCCCGACATCCTTGGATAACGCGGCAGTCCATGTGACCGCTGCAGCCTGTGATTGACCTGTGATTGGCTGCAGCGGTCACATGGGCTGATACGTCATCCAGGGATGTCGGGCCGGATGTCGAGAGGGACGCATCACCAAGGCAACGGCCGGGAGACCGGACTGGAGGAAGCAGGAAGTCCTCGGTAAGTATGAACGTCTTTTTTTTTTACAGGTTGCTCTATATTCTGATCGGAATTCACTGTCCAGGGTGCTGAAAGAGTTACTGCTGATCAGTTAACTCGTTCAGCACCCTGGACAGTGACTATTTACTGACGTCGCCAAGCAACGCTCCCGTAATGACGGGTGCACATATGTAGCCACCCGTCATTACGGGAGCTCCATAGACTTCTATGGGCTGCCCGTGCCGTTATTACGGCCTGAAATAGGACATGTTCTATCTTTTTCAACGGCACGGGCACCTTCCCGTAAGAAAACGGGAAGGTACCCGTGGCCAATAGAAGTCTATGAGCCCGTTATTACGGGCCATAATTACGACCCGTAATAACGGGAGTTTTTACGGTCGTGTGCATGAGGCCTAAGGTCTTAAAACATCAGGGGAAATAGCCCCAATACATATGTGTCCCCCCAAAAAAAATTATGTGTGTATAGGAGACAGCATATCTATAGCACTACGACCCTATCAACTATGGATAGGATTAGATACATTGGTTCAGCATACAGTATCACACATGATAGGATTAGATACAGTGGCCCAGCAGACAATATCAAACATGATAGGATTAGATACACTGGCTCAGCAGACAGTATCACACATGATAGGATTAGATACACTGGCTCAGCAGACAGTATCACACATGATAGGATTAGATATAAGGCCCAGCAGACAGTATCACACATGATAGGATTAGATACAGGGCTCAGCAGACAGTATCACACATGATAGGATTAGATACAGTGGCTCAGCAGACAGTATCACACATGATTGGATTAGATACACTGGCTCAGCAGACAGTATCACACATGATAGGATTAGATACACTGGCTCAGCAGTCAGTATCACACATGATAGGATTAGATACAGTGGCCCAGCAGACAATATCAAACATGATAGGATTAGATACACTGGCTCAGCAGACAGTATCACACATGATAGGATTAGATACACTGGCTCAGCAGACAGTATCACACATGATAGGATTAGATATAAGGCCCAGCAGACAGTATCACACATGATAGGATTAGATACAGGGCTCAGCAGACAGTATCACACATGATAGGATTAGATACAGTGGCTCAGCAGACAGTATCACACATGATTGGATTAGATACACTGGCTCAGCAGACAGTATCACACATGATAGGATTAGATACACTGGCTCAGCAGTCAGTATCACACATGATAGGATTAGATATAAGGCTCAGCAGACAGTATCACACATGATGGGATTAGATACACAGCTCAGCAGACAGTATCACACATGATAGGATTAGCAGGGGCGTAGCTAGGTGTGGGCAGGCAGGGCATGTGCCCCGGGCGCAGATTAGAGGGGGCGCCAGCGCCACCTCCTCCTGCACTATAATTGTACCTGTGTCGCAAGGACACAGGTACAATTAGAAGCAATGAATGACCGGGCACGTTACGTGCCCAGCCATTCAGTGCCTTTCCACGAGTAAAGCGACTGGTACCTTTTGTACCAGTGAAGCTTCCGTCGATGAAAGGCGCTGAGTGACAGGGAAAGTCATCCTGCCCAGCCAATCAGCACCTTTCATAGACGCTGCATTCAACCCCCAGGAGACCTGCGCAGAAGAGAGCAGGTCTCCATGGCTGCCGGGCGGCGTGGGAGCGGGAATAAGGTGAGTTTGAATAGTTTTTTAAAAATTATAATAAAAGTGTGTGGAGGTATCTACAGGGAGGACTTTATCTACGGAGGGGGGACTTTGTCTACACGGGGGGGGGGGGGCTTTATCTACAAGTGGGACTTTATCTACGGGGGGACTTTACGAGGGGGACGACTTTGTCTACACGGGGGGGGGCTTTATCTACGGAGGGGGGAGTTTGTCTACACAGGGGGGGGCTTTATCTACGGAGGGGTACTTTGTCTACACGTCGGGGCTTTATCTACGGGGGGGACTTTATCTATGGGGGGTGTCTATCTACAGGGGGGGCTATATACTGGGATGGGCTATCTATGGAGCACCATATACAGGGGTGGGCTATAGCTACAGGGGGGCTATATAGTATATAGCCCCCCTGTAGATAGAGCCCACCCCTGCATATAGTCCCCCTGTAGATATAGCCCCCCTGTAGATATAGCCCACCCCTGTAGATATAGCCCCCTCTGTAGATGTAGCCCACCCCTGTAGATATAGCCCCCCTGTAGATATAGCCCACGCCTGTAGATATAGCCCACGCCTGTAGATATAGCCCACCCCTGTAGATATAGCCCACCCCTGTAGATATAGTCCCCCTGTAGATATAGTCCCCCTGTAGATATAGCCCACCCCTGTATATAGTCCCCCTGTAGATATAGCCCACCCTTGTATATAGTATCCCACAAATAGCTCCACCTATAGTGCTCCACAGAAAGCACACCCCTGTATATAGCCCCCTGTACATATAGTCCACCCCTGTATATAGTGCTCCACAGATAGCCCATCCCTGTATATAGTATATACAGGGGTGGGCTATCAGTGGAGAACTATATACAGGGGTGGACTATCTAGTGGAGCACTATATACAGGGGTGGACTATATGTACACGGGGCTATATACAGGGGTGGGCTATCTGTGAAACACTATATACAGGGGTGGACTATATGTGGAGCACTATATACACGGGTGGACTATATGTGGAGCACTATATACAGGGGTGGGCTATATCTACAGGGGGGCTATATACAGGGATGGGCTATATCTACATGGGGGCTATATACAGGGGTGGGCTATCTGTGGAGCACTATATACAGGGGTGGGCTATATCTACAGGGGGCTATATACAGGGTTGGGCTATACGTGGAGCACTATATACAGGGCTGGGCTATATCTACAGGGGGCTATATACAGGGGTGGGCTATCTGTAGAGCACTATAGGGGGAGTTATTTGTGGGACACTATATACAGGGGTGGGCTATATGGGGGCACTATCTTCAGGGGGCTCTATGGCAGGCACTATCTACAGGGGGCACAGTGTGTGTGGGACACGGTTGTATGGTGCTATTATAATTAGAGGTGCAGTGTATGGCGCTATTATATTTAGGGGCATAGTGTGTGGTATAATGAGAACTTTATCTTTATTTATAGGTGCAGAAATGTTGGAAAAGTGAGAAGCTGAAGACATCTGAGCGGCAAACTGCAGAAATGGTCTGTGACGGGAGAAGTCATCATAGAGGTCTGGACCGGATGGAGAAAAATAACTAGAATCTGAGACGTCACCGGTGAGTCACTTAATGTAAATGTTTATTCTGCCTCTAATCAGCACTGTAGTCACTGTATGATCTGCAGCGAGATGATGGTGGTATGATTGATAGGATTTATTTTTGTGAAATAGCATCTCCCAGCATATCCTTATCATTGTTCGGTCCATGCTGGGAGCTGTAGTTTTACGCTATACGGCACGGGTTGCATTAAATTGAGCTGTATTTGTGCTGGTGCTGTATATATGTACTGAGCTTTGTTCTGGTGCTGTATATATGTACTGAGCTTGGTTCTGGTGTTGTGTATAGAACCATATTGCTTGTAAAATGTACAAATGTTTTTATGCTCGCGTTACATAAAAAGAAATGTGGAAAAGAAATGACACGTCGATTGGTAGAGAAAACAAACACGGCGAGGGGGAAGGAGATGTCGGGAAAGAGGTTGGGGGGGCAAACTGAATCTTTGCCCCGGGTGCTTTAGAACCTAGCTACGCCTCTGGGATTAGATACACTGGCTCAGCAGACAGTATCACACATGATAGGATTAGATATAAGGCCCAGCAGACAGTATCACACATGATAAGATTAGATACAACGGCTCAGCAGACAGTATCACACATGATAGGATTAGATACAGCAGCTTAGCAGACAGTATCACACATGATAGGATAAGATATAAGGCCCAGCAGACAGTGTCACACATGATGGGATTAGATACACAACTCAGCAGACAGTATCACACATTATAGGATTAGATACAGTAGCTCAGCAGTCAGTATTACACATAATAGGATTAGAGATAGGGCCCAGCAGACAGTATTACACATGATGGGATTAGATACAGTAGCCCAGCAGACAGTATCACACATGATTGGATTAGATACATTGGCTCAGCAGACAGTATCACACATGATAGGATTAGATACAGTGGCTCAGCAGACAGTATCACACATGATTGGATTAGATACATTGGCAAAGCAGACAGTATCACACATGATAGGATTAGATACAGTGGCTCAGCAGACAGTATCACACATTTTAGGATTAGATACAGGACCCAGCAGACAGTATCACACATGATAGGATTAGATACAGTGGCTCAGCAGACCGTATCACACATGATAGGATTAGATATAGGGCCCAGCAGACAGTATCACACATGATGGGATTAGATATATGGCCCAGCTCGTTGACATTGCGGCTCCAGCGCTGGACCCAGGAAAGGTAAGAATAATAATTGTTTTGCTTCTTTATGTGTTACTAATTATTTTTGTGTGTTTGTGTTTTTTTACAGGTTCGGTTGTTGGACGTCGGATTCGAGGACGACTTCAATGACAGCGTAGTTTTATTCTCAATAAAATGGTTAATGGTGGTTGTGTTTTTTTATTTCAATAAAATATTTTTTCTATGTGCTTGTATTTTTTTAAACTTTATTATTACCGCCTTAGTAATGGCCGCTGGCTGATTGACAACCTCCATTACGAAGGCGGGGCTTAGTGTTAGCAGGTGCAGAGGCTATCCCTAACCCCCATTATTACCCCGGTACCCACCGCCACCAGGGGTACTGGGAAGAGCCGGGTACAAACCAGTACCCAACCATCTGTACTGACGGTCAGGCACTGGGGCGGCCGTAGTCTTGTATTAGGCTGGGGAAGGCCAAAAATAGTAACCCTTCCCACCCTGGTAATGCTGCCTGCTGCTGTGTTGTATCTGGCTGGTTATGAAAATTGGGGGGGACCCCACATCGTTCTTTCCAATTATTATTTTTTTTTTAAATGACGTGGGGTCCCCCCATTTTTATAGCCAGCCAGATAAAATAAAGCAGCAGCAGCCTAGCATCACCAGGGTGGGAAAAGCCACTGTTTCTGACCTGTCCCTGCCTAATAATACCACCCTCCGGCCTCTGCACCGGCTAACACTAAGCCCCGCCTTAGCAATGGATGCTGTCAATCAGCCGGCGGCCATTACTAAGGGGGTAGTAATATAGTTGAAAAAAAACACAAAGCCATAGAAAAAATATTTTATTGAAATAAAAAAAAAAAAACAACCCTCATTAACCATTTTACTGATAATAAAAAAAGCCGTCATCGAAGTAGTCCTCGAATCGGACGTAGTCCAACGACCGAACCTGTAAGAAAACACTCAAAAAACGATTAGTAACACATGTTTTAGGTTTAGATACAGGGCCCATGTGTGATACTGTGTGTGGGACCCTGTATCTAAGCCTACCACAAGGTAGGCTTAGATAAAGGGTCCAGCAGACAGTAATCTTATACAGTATACGATTACTGTGTGCTGGGGCCCTGTATCTAAACCTACCATGTGGTAGGCTTATATACAGGGCCCATCAGACAGGATCACACATGGGCCATGTATCTAAGCCTACCATGTGATTGGCTTAGATGCAGGGCCCAGCAGACAGCATCACACAATCTGTGATCCTGTCTCATGGGCCCTCTAAGCCTGCTACATGGTCGGCTTAAAGGGGTTGTCCAGTCCCTAAACATTGATGGCCTATCCTCAGGATAGGCCATCAATAGCTGATGTGTCGGGGTCCGTCTCCCGGGAAGCGGCCAATCAGCTGTTTTGAAGGGGCCACAGCACTTGTACGACAGCTGCTTCCCCTTCATTTCTCTTACTCGCTCACACTGTGAATCGCCAACACAGATTCACAGTGTGGGCAAGTGACCGGAATGAAGGGGCAGCAGCTCTCATACGAGTGCTGCGGCCCCTTCAAAACAGCTGATTGGCCGGCCCCCGGGAGTCGGACCCCGCCGATCAGCTTCAGCAGACAGGGATAATAATCTTACCTTCCTCTTCAGCCGCAGCAGAAGTTCTGTCCTGACTCTATCCGGGATCACGATGTTGTGCGCGGCTGATAGCGTTGTGACGTCATGACCTTCGCTGCGCTCCGGAACCAGGAACGTAAGTACTGTCAGTTACTATAGTAACAGGGGCCCGCGGCCCGAGTTACTATAGTAACTTTTTATTGCTGTGGTTCGGGGGGACAGCGGGCCCCCCTGGCTTCGGGGCCCGTTAGCAATTGCGACCGCTGTGACCCCTACAGCTACGCCACTGTTTGGGGTCGTTGTCATGCTGCAGAATAAATTTGGAGCCAATCAGATGCCTCCCCGATGGTATTGCATGATGTATAAGTACCTGCCTGTATTTCTCAGTATTGAGGACACCATTAATCCTGAACAAGTCTCCAACTCCATTTGCTGAAATGCAGCCCCAAAGTTGCAAGGACCCTCCACCCTGCTTCACTGTTTCCTGCAGACACTTATTATTGTACCGCTCTCCAGGACCCTCCCCCATGCTTCACTTATTCCTGCAGCCCCTCATTATTCTACCCCTCTTCAGGACCCTCCACCATGCATCACTGTTTCCTGAAGACTTATTATTGTACCGCTCTCCAGGACCCTCCACCATGCTTCACTGTTTCCTGCAGACTCATTATTGTACCGCTCTCCAGGACCCTCTACCATGCTTCACTGTTTCCTGCAGACTCATTATTGTACCGCTCTCCAGGACCCTCCACCATGCTTCACTGTTTCCTGCAGAATCTCATTATTGTACTGCTCTCCAGGACCCTCCACCATGCTTCACTGTTTCCTACACTCATTATTGTACTGCTCTCCAGGACCCTCCACCATGCTTCACTGTTTCCTGCAGACACTCATTATTGTATTGCTCTCCAGGACCCTCCACCCTGCTTCACTGTTTCCTGCAGACTCATTATTGTACTGCTCTCCAGGACCCTCCACCATCCTTCACTGTTTCCTGCAGACTCATTATTGTACTGCTCTCCAGGACCCTCCACCATCCTTCACTGTTTCCTGCAGACTCATTATTGTACCGCTCTCCAGGACTCTCCGCCATGCTTCACTGTTTCCTGCAGACTCATTATTGCACCGCTCTCCAGGACCCTCCACCATGCTTCACTGTTTCCTGCAGACTCATTATTGTACCGCTCTCCAGGACCCTCCACCATGCTTCACAGTTTCCTGCAGACTCATTATTGTACCGCTCTCCAGGACCCTCCACCATGCTTCACTGTTTCCTGCAGACTCATCATTGTACCGCTCTCCAGGACCCTCCACCATGCTTCACTGTTTCCTGCAGACTCATTATTGTACCGCTCTCCAGGACCCTCCACCATGCTTCACTGTTTCCTGCAGACTCATCATTGTACCGCTCTCCAGGACCCTCCACCATGCTTCACTGTTTCCTGCAGACTCATTATTGTACCGCTCTCCAGGACCCTACACCATGCTTCACTGTTTCGTGTAGACATTCATTATTGTACCGCTCTCCGGGACCCTCCACCATGCTTCACTGTTTCCTACACTCATTATTGTATCGCTCTCCAGGACCCTCCCCCATGCTTCACTTGTTCCTGCAGCCCCTCATTATTGTACCCCTCTTCAGGACCCTCCACCATGCTTCACTGTTTCCTGCAGACTCATTATTGTACCGCTCTCCAGGACCCTCCACCATGCTTCACTGTTTCGTGCAGACTCATTATTGTACCGCTCTCCAGGACCCTCCACCATGCTTCACTGTTTCCTGCAGACTCATTATTGTACCGCTCTCCAGGACCCTCCACCATGCTTTACTGTTTCCTGCAGACTCATTATTGTACCGCTCTCCAGGACCCTCCACCCTGCTTCACTGTTTCCTGCAGACATTCATTATTGTACTGCTCTCCAGGACCCTCCACCCTGCTTCACTGTTCCTGCAGACATTCATTATTGTACCGCTCTCCAGGAACCTCCACCATGCTTCACTGTTTCCTGCAGACTCATTATTGTACCGCTCTCCAGGACCCTCCACCATGCTTCACTGTTTCGTGCAGACATTCATTATTGTACCGCTCTCCGGGACCCTCCACCATGCTTCACTGTTTCCTACACTCATTATTGTACCGCTCTCCAGGACCCTCCCCCATGCTTCACTTGTTCCTGCAGCCCCTCATTATTGCACCCCTCTTCAGGACCCTCCACCATGCTTCACTGTTTCCTGCAGACTCATTATTGTCCGCTCTCCAGGACCCTCCACCATGCTTCACTGTTTCCTGCAGCCTCATTATTGTACCGCTCTCCAGGACCCTCCACCATGCTTCACTGTTTCCTGCAGAATCTCATTATTGTACTCCTCTCGAGTACCCTCCACCATGCTTCACTGTTTCCTGCAGACTCATTATTGTACTGCTCTCCAGGACCCTCCACCATCCTTCACTGTTTCCTGCAGACTCATTATTATACCACTCTCCAGGACTCTCCGCCATGCTTCAACGTTTCCTACACTCATTATTGTGCCGCTCTCCAGGACCCTCCACCATGCTTCACTGTTTCCTGCAGACTCATTATTGCACCGCTCTCCAGGACCCTCCTCCATGCTTCACTGTTTCCTACACTCATTATTGTACTGCTCTCCAGGACTCTACGCCATGCTTCACTGTTTCCTGCAGACTCATTATTGTACCGCTCTCCAGGACCCTCCACCATGTTTCACTGTTTCCTGCAGACTCATTATTGTACCGCTCTCCGGGACCCTCCACCATGCTTCACTGTTTCCTACACTCATTATTGTAGCGCTCTCCAGGACCCTCCACAATGCTTCACTTGTTCCTGCAGCCCCTCATTATTGTACCCCTCTTCAGGACCCTCCACCATGCTTCACTGTTTCCTGCAGACTCATTATTGTACCGCTCTCCAGGACCCTCCACCATGCTTCACTGTTTCCTGCAGACTCATTATTGTACCGCTCTCCAGGACCCTCCACCATGTTTCACTGTTTCCTGCAGACTCTTTATAGTACCGCTCTCTGGGACCCTCCACCATGCTTCACTGTTTCCTACACTCATTATTGTAGCGCTCTCCAGGACCCTCCACAATGCTTCAATTGTTCCTGCAGCCCCTCATTATTGTACCCCTCTTCAGGACCCTCCACCATGCTTCACTGTTTCCTGCAGACTCATTATTGTACCGCTCTCCAGGACCCTCCACCATGCTTCACTGTTTCCTGCAGACTCATTATTGTACCGCTCTCCAGGACCCTCCACCATGCTTCACTGTTTCCTGCAGACTCATTATTGTACCGCTCTCCAGGACCCTCCACCATGCTTCACTGTTTCCTGCAGACTCATTATTGTACCGCTCTCCAGGACCCTCCACCATGCTTCACTGTTTCCTGCAGACTCATTATTGTACCGCTCTCCAGGACCCTCCACCATGCTTCACTGTTTCCTGCAGACCCTCATTATTGTACCGCTCTCCAAGACCCTCCACCACGTTTCACTGTTTCCTGCAGACTCATTATTGTACCGCTCTCCAGGACCCTCCCCCATGCTTCACTGTTTCCTGCAGACTCATTATTGTACCGCTCTCCAGGACCCTACACCATTCTTCACTGTTTCCTGCAGACTCATTATTGTACCGCTCTCCAGGACCCTCCACCATGCTTCACTGTTTCGTGCAGACCTTCATTATTGTACCGCTCTCCGGGACCCTCCACCATGCTTCACTGTTTCCTACACTCATTATTGTATCGCTCTCCAGGAGCCTCCCCCATGCTTCACTTGTTCCTGCAGCCCCTCATTATTGTACCCCTCTTCAGGACCCTCCACCATGCTTCACTGTTTCCTGCAGACTCATTATTGTACCGCTCTCCAGGACCCTCCACCATGCTTCACTGTTTCCTGCAGACTCATTATTGTACCGCTCTCCAGGACCCTCCACCATGCTTCACTGTTTCCTGCAGACTCATTATTGTACCGCTCTCCAGGACCCTCCACCATGCTTCACTGTTTCCTGCAGACTCATTATTGTACTGCTCTCCAGGACCCTCCACCATGCTTTACTGTTTCCTGCAGACTCATTATTGTACCGCTCTCCAGGACCCTCCACCCTGCTTCACTGTTTCCTGCAGACATTCATTATTGTACTGCTCTCCAGGACCCTCCACCCTGCTTCACTGTTTCCTGCAGACATTCATTATTGTACCGCTCTCCAGGACCCTCCACCATGCTTCACTGTTTCCTGCAGACTCATTATTGTACCGCTCTCCAGGACCCTCCACCATGCTTCACTGTTTCCTGCAGACTCATTATTGTACAACTCTCCAGGACCCTCCACCATGCTTCACTGTTTCGTGCAGACATTCATTATTGTACCGCTCTCTGGGACCCTCCACCATGCTTAACTGTTTCCTACACTCATTATTGTATCGCTCTCCAGGAGCCTCCCCCATGCTTCACTTGTTCCTGCAGCCCCTCATTATTGTACCCCTCTTCAGGACCCTCGACCATGCTTCACTGTTTCCTGCAGACTCATTATTGTACCGCTCTCCAGGACCCTCCACCATGCTTCACTGTTTCCTGCAGACTCATTATTGTACCGCTCTCCAGGACCCTCCACCATGCTTCACTGTTTCCTGCAGACTCATTATTGCACCGCTCTCCAGGACCCTCCACCATGCTTCACTGTTTCCTGCAGACTCATTATTGTACCGCTCTCCAGGACCCTCCACCATGCTTCACTGTTTCCTGCAGACTCATTATTGTACCGCTCTCCAGGACCCTCCACCATGCTTCACTGTTTCCTGCAGAATCTCATTATTGTACTGCTCTCCAGGACCCTCCACCATGCTTCACTGTTTCCTGCAGACTCATTATTGTACTGCTCTCCAGGACCCTCCACCATCCTTCACTGTTTCCTGCAGACTCATTATTATACCACTCTCCAGGACTCTCCGCCATGCTTCAACGTTTCCTACACTCATTATTGTACCGCTCTCCAGGACCCTCCACCATGCTTCACTGTTTCCTGCAGACTCATTATTGCACCGCTCTCCAGGACCCTCCTCCATGCTTCACTGTTTCCTACACTCATTATTGTACTGCTCTCCAGGACTCTCCGCCATGCTTCACTGTTTCCTGCAGACTCATTATTGTACCGCTCTCCAGGACCCTCCACCATGTTTCACTGTTTCCTGCAGACTCTTTATTGTACCGCTCTCCGGGACCCTCCACCATGCTTCATTGTTTCCTACACTCATTATTGTAGCGCTCTCCAGGACCCTCCACAATGCTTCACTTGTTCCTGCAGCCCCTCATTATTGTACCCCTCTTCAGGACCCTCCACCATGCTTCACTGTTTCCTGCAGACTCATTATTGTACCCCTCTTCAGGACCCTCCACCATGCTTCACTGTTTCCTGCAGACTCATTATTGTACCGCTCTCAAGGACCCTCCACCATGCTTCACTGTTTCCTGCAGACTCATTATTGTACCGCTCTCCAGGACCCTCCACCATGCTTCACAGTTTCCTGCAGACATTCATTATTGTACTGCTCTCCAGGACCCTCCACCCTGCTTCACTGTTTCCTGCAGACATTCATTATTGTACCGCTCTCCAGGACCCTCCACCATGCTTCACTGTTTCCTGCAGACTCATTATTGTACCGCTCTCCAGGACCCTCCACCATGCTTCACTGTTTCCTGCAGACTCATTATTGTACCGCTCTCCAGGACCCTCCACCATGCTTCACTGTTTTCTGCAGACTCATTATTGTACCGCTCTCCAGGACCCTACACCATTCTTCACTGTTTCCTGCAGACTCATTATTGTACCGCTCTCCAGGACCCTCCACCATGCTTCACTGTTTCGTGCAGACATTCATTATTGTACCGCTCTCCGGGACCCTCCACCATGCTTCACTGTTTCCTACACTCATTATTGTATCGCTCTCCAGGAGCCTCCCCCATGCTTCACTTGTTCCTGCAGCCCCTCATTATTGTACCCCTCTTCAGGACCCTCCACCATGCTTCACTGTTTCCTGCAGACTCATTATTGTACCGCTCTCCAGGACCCTCCACCATGCTTCACTGTTTCCTGCAGACTCATTATTGTACCGCTCTCCAGGACCCTCCACCATGCTTCACTGTTTCCTGCAGACTCATTATTGTACCGCTCTCCAGGACCCTCCACCATGCTTTACTGTTTCCTGCAGACTCATTATTGTACCGCTCTCCAGGACCCTCCACCCTGCTTCACTGTTTCCTGCAGACATTCATTATTGTACTGCTCTCCAGGACCCTCCACCCTGCTTCACTGTTTCCTGCAGACATTCATTATTGTACCGCTCTCCAGGACCCTCCACCATGCTTCACTGTTTCCTGCAGACTCATTATTGTACCGCTCTCCAGGACCCTCCACCATGCTTCACTGTTTCCTGCAGACTCATTATTGTACAACTCTCCAGGACCCTCCACCATGCTTCACTGTTTCGTGCAGACCTTCATTATTGTACCGCTCTCCGGGACCCTCCACCATGCTTCACTGTTTCCTACACTCATTATTGTATCGCTCTCCAGGAGCCTCCCCCATGCTTCACTTGTTCCTGCAGCCCCTCATTATTGTACCCCTCTTCAGGACCCTCCACCATGCTTCACTGTTTCCTGCAGACTCATTATTGTACCGCTCTCCAGGACCCTCCACCATGCTTCACTGTTTCCTGCAGACTCATTATTGTACCGCTCTCCAGGACCCTCCACCATGCTTCACTGTTTCCTGCAGACTCATTATTGTACCGCTCTCCAGGACCCTCCACCATGCTTCACTGTTTCCTGCAGACTCATTATTGTACTGCTCTCCAGGACCCTCCACCATGCTTTACTGTTTCCTGCAGACTCATTATTGTACCGCTCTCCAGGACCCTCCACCCTGCTTCACTGTTTCCTGCAGACATTCATTATTGTACTGCTCTCCAGGACCCTCCACCCTGCTTCACTGTTTCCTGCAGACATTCATTATTGTACCGCTCTCCAGGACCCTCCACCATGCTTCACTGTTTCCTGCAGACTCATTATTGTACCGCTCTCCAGGACCCTCCACCATGCTTCACTGTTTCCTGCAGACTCATTATTGTACAACTCTCCAGGACCCTCCACCATGCTTCACTGTTTCGTGCAGACATTCATTATTGTACCGCTCTCTGGGACCCTCCACCATGCTTAACTGTTTCCTACACTCATTATTGTATCGCTCTCCAGGAGCCTCCCCCATGCTTCACTTGTTCCTGCAGCCCCTCATTATTGTACCCCTCTTCAGGACCCTCGACCATGCTTCACTGTTTCCTGCAGACTCATTATTGTACCGCTCTCCAGGACCCTCCACCATGCTTCACTGTTTCCTGCAGACTCATTATTGTACCGCTCTCCAGGACCCTCCACCATGCTTCACTGTTTCCTGCAGACTCATTATTGTACCGCTCTCCAGGACCCTCCACCATGCTTCACTGTTTCCTGCAGAATCTCATTATTGTACTGCTCTCCAGGACCCTCCACCATGCTTCACTGTTTCCTGCAGACTCATTATTCTACTGCTCTCCAGGACCCTCCACCATCCTTCACTGTTTCCTGCAGACTCATTATTATACCACTCTCCAGGACTCTCCGCCATGCTTCAACGTTTCCTACACTCATTATTGTACCGCTCTCCAGGACCCTCCACCATGCTTCACTGTTTCCTGCAGACTCATTATTGCACCGCTCTCCAGGACCCTCCTCCATGCTTCACTGTTTCCTACACTCATTATTGTACTGCTCTCCAGGACTCTCCGCCATGCTTCACTGTTTCCTGCAGACTCATTATTGTACCGCTCTCCAGGACCCTCCACCATGTTTCACTGTTTCCTGCAGACTCTTTATTGTACCGCTCTCCGGGACCCTCCACCATGCTTCATTGTTTCCTACACTCATTATTGTAGCGCTCTCCAGGACCCTCCACAATGCTTCACTTGTTCCTGCAGCCCCTCATTATTGTACCCCTCTTCAGGACCCTCCACCATGCTTCACTGTTTCCTGCAGACTCATTATTGTACCCCTCTTCAGGACCCTCCACCATGCTTCACTGTTTCCTGCAGACTCATTATTGTACCGCTCTCAAGGACCCTCCACCATGCTTCACTGTTTCCTGCAGACTCATTATTGTACCGCTCTCCAGGACCCTCCACCATGCTTCACAGTTTCCTGCAGACATTCATTATTGTACTGCTCTCCAGGACCCTCCACCCTGCTTCACTGTTTCCTGCAGACATTCATTATTGTACCGCTCTCCAGGACCCTCCACCATGCTTCACTGTTTCCTGCAGACTCATTATTGTACCGCTCTCCAGGACCCTCCACCATGCTTCACTGTTTCCTGCAGACTCATTATTGTACCGCTCTCCAGGACCCTCCACCATGCTTCACTGTTTCCTGCAGACTCATTATTGTACCGCTCTCCAGGACCCTCCACCATGCTTCACTGTTTCCTGCAGACTCATTATTGTACCGCTCTCCAGGACCCTACACCATTCTTCACTGTTTCCTGCAGACTCATTATTGTACCGCTCTCCAGGACCCTCCACCATGCTTCACTGTTTCGTGCAGACATTCATTATTGTACCGCTCTCCGGGACCCTCCACCATGCTTCACTGTTTCCTACACTCATTATTGTATCGCTCTCCAGGAGCCTCCCCCATGCTTCACTTGTTCCTGCAGCCCCTCATTATTGTACCCCTCTTCAGGACCCTCCACCATGCTTCACTGTTTCCTGCAGACTCATTATTGTACCGCTCTCCAGGACCCTCCACCATGCTTCACTGTTTCCTGCAGACTCATTATTGTACCGCTCTCCAGGACCCTCCACCATGCTTCACTGTTTCCTGCAGACTCATTATTGTACCGCTCTCCAGGACCCTCCACCATGCTTTACTGTTTCCTGCAGACTCATTATTGTACCGCTCTCCAGGACCCTCCACCCTGCTTCACTGTTTCCTGCAGACATTCATTATTGTACTGCTCTCCAGGACCCTCCACCCTGCTTCACTGTTTCCTGCAGACATTCATTATTGTACCGCTCTCCAGGACCCTCCACCATGCTTCACTGTTTCCTGCAGACTCATTATTGTACCGCTCTCCAGGACCCTCCACCATGCTTCACTGTTTACTGCAGACTCATTATTGTACAACTCTCCAGGACCCTCCACCATGCTTCACTGTTTCGTGCAGACATTCATTATTGTACCGCTCTCTGGGACCCTCCACCATGCTTCACTGTTTCCTACACTCATTATTGTACCGCTCTCCAGGACCCTCCCCCATGCTTCACTTGTTCCTGCAGCCCCTCATTATTGCACCCCTCTTCAGGACCCTCCACCATGCTTCACTGTTTCCTGCAGACTCATTATTGTCCGCTCTCCAGGACCCTCCACCATGCTTCACTGTTTCCTGCAGACTCATTATTGTACCGCTCTCCAGGACCCTCCACCATGCTTCACTGTTTCCTGCAGACACTCATTATTGTACTGCTCTCCAGGACCCTCCACCATGCTTCACTGTTTCCTGCAGACTCATTATTATACCACTCTCCTGGACTCTCCGCCATGCTTCAACGTTTCCTACACTCATTATTGTACCGCTCTCCAGGACCCTCCACCATGCTTCACTGTTTCCTGCAGACTCATTATTGCACCGCTCTCCAGGACCCTCCTCCATGCTTCACTGTTTCCTACACTCATTATTGTACTGCTCTCCAGGACTCTCCGCCATGCTTCACTGTTTCCTGCAGACTCATTATTGTACCGCTCTCCAGGACCCTCCACCATGTTTCACTGTTTCCTGCAGACTCTTTATTGTACCGCTCTCCGGGACCCTCCACCATGCTTCACTGTTTCCTACACTCATTATTGCAGCGCTCTCCAGGACCCTCCACAATGCTTCACTTGTTCCTGCAGCCCCTCATTATTGTACCGCTCTCCAGGACCCTCCACCATTCTTCACTGTTTCCTGCAGACTCATTATTGTACCGCTCTCCAGGACCCTCCACCATGCTTCACTGTTTCCTACACTCATTATTGCACCACTCTACAGGACCCTCCACCATGCTTCACTGTTTCCTGCAGACTCATTATTGTACCGCTCTCCAGGACTCTCCACCATGCTTCACTGTTTCCTGCAGACATTCATTATTGTACCGCTCTCCAGGACCCTCCACCATGCTTCACTGTTTCCTGCAGACTCATTATTGTACTGCTCTCTAGGACCCTCCACCATCCTCCATTGTTTCCTGCAGACTCATTATTGTACCGCTCTCAAGGACCCTCCACCATTTTCACTGTTTCCTACACTTATTATTGTACCGCTCTCCAGGACCCTCCACCATGCTTCACTGTTTCCTTCAGAATCCTTATTGTATCACTCTCCAGGACCCTCCACCATGCTTCACTGTTTCCTGCAGACTCATTATTGTACTGCTCTCCAGGACCCTCCACCATGCTTCTGTAAAGGATTTGCCAGACACAGCTTCTGTGTCGACGCCCGTGGGCAATCAGTCTGCACCTGCTCCTATGTCTGTGAGACTGACTCCATCTTCCACCACTCAGGTTGGCAGGCTTAGGAGTGGGAGAGCCTACCACAGCCTGGCCAGACGGAGCTAGCTCCCGCCCACTGTCTATTTGTACTTGCCTTTCCTGTTCCTCCTTTGCCTGTGATTCTTCTATGCTTGTTTCCTGGCTTGCTGCTGCTTCTTGTACTACGCATCCTCTGCTTGTTATTGACCTTGGCTTTCTGACCGCTCTCCTGCTCAGCGTTTTGTACCTAGTTCACTCCTGGTTTGACTCGGCTCGTTCACTACTCTTGTTGCTCACAATGTCTCCGTGGGCAGCTGCCCCGTTTCCCTAGCTTCTGTGTACCCTTGTCTGTTTGTCTGTCTTGCACTTACTGAGCGTAGGGACCGTCGCCCAGTTGTACCCCGTTGACTAGGACGGGTCGTTGCAAGTAGGCAGGGACTGTGTGGCGGGTAGATTAGGGCTCACCTGTCTGTCTCCCTACCCCGTCATTACATAATCACAGGCCCATATACCTAGTCTACCCTGGTCCCTGACACATCTATGGACCCCCTTGAGACCCTGGTTCAGCAGATGCAGGGCCTCTCCCTACAGGTCCAGGCCCTGGCTCAGAGGGACAACCTGCATGATGCTACCCTGGTAGTGCCCCCCACCTCACCTCTTGAACCCCACCTCAAGTTGCCTGACCGGTTCTCAGGGGACTGGAAGACTTTTTTCTCCTTTCGGGAGAGTTGTAGGCTCTATTTTCGCTTAAAGCCCCACTCCTCAGGTTCTGAGAGCCAGCGGGTGGGTATAATTATGTCCCGGCTCCAGGACGGGCCCCAAGAATGGGCCTTCTCCTTGGCTCCTGACGCCCCTGAACTTTCCTCCGTTGATCTTTTCTTTTCTGCTCTCGGGCTCATTTATGACGATACTGACAAGACTGCCTTTGCCGAGAGTCAGCTGGTGACCTTACGTCAGGGTAAGAGACCTGTAGAGGAATATTGTTCTGACTTTAGGAAGTGGTGTGTAGCTTCTCGGTGGAATGACCCTGCCTTGAGGTGCCAGTTTAGATTGGGTCTGTCGAACGCCCTGAAAGACCTGCTATTTAGCTATCCCTCTTCTGACTCCCTAGATCAGGTTATGGCTTTAGCGGTACGGCCTGACCGACGTCTCAGGGAACGACGACTTGAACGTTTTTTGTGCCTTCTCCTCTGACTCCCCCATGATGCCTCCCGAGGTTCCGTTGCTTCGTTCTTCCACGGAAGACTCGGATGTACCTATGCAACTCGGGGCCTCCGTGTCCCCCCAACAATGTAGAGAGTTCCGCAGGAAGAATGGTCTCTGCTTCTACTGTGGGGATGACAAGCATCAAGTGAACAACTGTCCTAGGCGTAAGAATAAGCAGCCGGAAAACTTCCACGCCTAAGTGATCATCGGGGAGGTCGCTTGGGCGCACCGGTATTTACCGTAAAGATGAAACCTAATAAAATCTTGCTTCCCTTTCAGGTCTCTTTTGGTGGTAGGTCTGCTACCGGCAGTGTCTTCGTGGATTCAGGGTCTTCTGCTAATATTATGTCTGTGGAATTTGCTATGTCTCTAGCTATGCCATTGATTGATTTGCCTAAACCTGTCCCGGTAGTGGGTATCGACTCCACTCCTCTTGGTAATGGTTATTTTACACAGCATACCCCTGTTTTTGAACTCCTTGTTGGCTCCATGCATTTGGAGCAGTGTTCTGTACTGGTGATGCAGGGATTATCGTCCGATTTGGTTTTAGGCCTTCCCTGGTTGCAGTTGCACAATCCCATGTTTAACTGGAATACTGGGGATCTTACCAAATGGGGTAATGAATGCATGACGTCATGTTTTTCTGTTAACTCTATTTCTCTCCCTGAGGAGGTGAACACTCTACCTGAGTTTGTTCAGGACTTCGCTGATGTTTTCTCTAAAGAGGCCTCCGAAGTGTTACCTCCTCATAGAGAATATGATTGCGCAATCGATTTGGTACCAGGAGCTAAGCTCCCTAAGGATCGTATATTTAATCTCTCGTGTCCCGAACGTGAAGCCATGAGAGAGTATATCCAGGAATGCCTGGCCAAGGGTTACATTCGCCCCTCTACTTCTCCGGTAGGTGCTGGCTTCTTCTTCGTAGGGAAGAAGGGTGGTGGTCTTAGGCCGTGCATAGACTACCGGAACTTGAATAAGGTCACTGTAAGGAACCAGTACCCCCTTCCTTTGATTCCTGATCTCTTCAATCAGGTTCAGGGGGCCCAATGGTTCTCTAAGTTTGATCTACGGGGGGCTTATAACCTTATCCGCATCAAAGAGGGGGATGAGTGGAAGACTGCGTTTAACACGCCCAAAGGTCATTTCGAATACCTCGTCATGCCCTTTGGGTTGTGTAATGCTCCCGCGGTCTTCCAGAATTTCATGAATGAGATTTTAAGAGACTACCTGGGGGTATTTCTTGTAGTGTACCTTGATGACATACTTGTGTTTTCCAAGGACTGTTCCTCCCACATTGAGAATGTCAGGAAGGTGCTCCAGGCCCTTCGGGAAAACAAACTGTTTGCTAAGACCGAAAAATGTGTGTTTGGGGTGCAGGAGATACCGTTTTTGGGTCAAATCCTCACTCCTCATGAATTCCGCATGGACCCCGCCAAGGTCCAGGCTGTGGCGGAATGGGTCCAACCTGCCTCCCTGAAGGCGTTACAGTGCTTCCTGGGGTTCGCTAATTATTACAGGAGATTTATTGCTAACTTCTCGGTTATCGCTAAGCCTCTTACGGATCTCACTCGCAAAGGTGCTGATCTCCTCCACTGGCCTCCTGAGGCTGTCCAGGCTTTTGAGGTCCTTAAGAAGTGCTTTATCTCGGCCCCAGTGCTGGTTCAGCCCAACCAAATGGAGCCATTTATCGTGGAGGTTGACGCGTCCGAGGTGGGAGTGGGGGCTGTCTTGTCCCAGGGTACCAGGTACCTCACCCATCTCCGCCCCTGTGCCTACTTCTCCAGGAAGTTTTCGCCCACTGAGAGTAACTATGATATTGGCAACCGTGAACTCTTAGCCATTAAATGGGCATTTGAAGAGTGGCGCCACTTCCTGGAGGGGTTTAGGCACCAGGTAACGGTCCTTACCGACCACAAGAATCTGGTGTTCCTAGAATCTGCCCGGAGGCTAAACCCGAGACAAGCTTGATGGGCGTTATTTTTTACCAGATTCAACTTTTTGGTCACCTATAGGGCTGGGTCTAAAAATATTAAGGCAGACGCACTGTCGCGTAGCTTCATGGCCAGCCATCCTTCGGAGGAAGATTCTGCTTGTATTTTGCCTCCAGGTATAATCATTTCTTCTATTGATTCTGATTTAGTCTCCGAAATTGCGGCTGATCAAGGTTCAGCTCCCGGGAACCTTCCTGAGAACAAGCTCTTTGTTCCCCTCCAATTCCGGCTAAGGGTACTTAGGGAAAATCATGACTCTGCACTATCTGGCCATCCAGGCATCCTGGGTACCAAGCACCTCATTGCCAGAAACTACTGGTGGCCTGGGTTGCTTAAAGACGTTAAGGCCTACGTCGCCACTTGTGAGGTTTGTGCTAGGTCCAAGACTCCCAGGTCCCGACCAGCGGGCTTACTATGTTCTTTGCCCATTCCCCAGAGACCTTGGACCCATATCTCCATGGATTTTATCACCGATTTGCCTCCATCTCAAGGCAAGTCGGTGGTGTGGGTTGTAGTTGACCGCTTCAGTAAGATGTGCCACTTTGTGCCCCTCAAGAAACTACCCAATGCTAAGACGTTAGCTCCCTTGTTTGTCAAACACATCCTGCGTCTCCATGGGGTTCCTGTCAATATTGTTTCTGACAGAGGGGTACAATTTGTTTCATTGTTTTGGAGAGCCTTCTGTAAAAAGTTGGAGATTGATCTGTCCTTCTCCTCGGCTTTCCATCCTGAAACTAATGGCCAAACGGAGAGGACCAATCAGTCTCTAGAACAATATTTAAGGTGTTTTATCTCTGACTGTCAACATGATTGGGTCTCATTCATTCCCCTCGCCGAATTTTCCCTTACTAACCGGGTCAGTAACTCGTCAGGGGTCTCCCCCTTTTTCTGTAATTTTGGGTTTAATCCACGGTTCTCCTTCGTTTCACCTGGTAGTTCCAACCATCCCGTGGTAGATGTCGTTCATCACGAACTGTGCACATTCTGGGCCCAGGTTCAGAAGAACCTAGAGGCGTCCCAGAGCATACAAAAGACTCAGGCAGATAGAAGACGTTCTGCTAACCCCTTGTTTGTGGTCGAGTATCTGGTGTGGCTATCTTCTAAAAATTTGTGCCTTAAAGTCCCGTCCAAGAAGTTTGCTCCCCGGTTTATAGGGCCATACAAGGTCATTAAAGTCCTTAACCCTGTCTCCTTCCGACTGGAGTTGCCCCCGTCTTTTCGAGTGCACGACGTCTTTCATGCCTCCCTCCTTAAACGCTGCTCCCCGTCCTTGGCTCCCTCGAGGAAACCTCCGGTCCCTGTTCTCACCCCTGAGGGGGTAGAATTCGAGGTGGCCAAGATTGTGGACAGCAGGATGGCCCAAGGCTCCCTCCAGTACCTGGTCCATTGGAGAGGATACGGGCCTGAGGGGAGGACTTGGGTACCCGCCCGGGATGTTCACGCTGGGGTATTGCTCAGGAGGTTCCACCTTCGTTTCCCCAAAAAACCAGGTCCACCTAGAAAGGGTCCAGTGGCCCCTCATAAAAGGGGGGGTACTGTAAAGGATTTGCCAGACACAGCTTCTGTGTCAACGCCCGTGGGCAATCAGTCTGCACGTGCTCCTATGTCTGTGAGACTGACTCCATCTTCCACCACTCAGGATGGCAGGCTTAGGAGTGGGAGAGCCTATCACAGCCTGGCCAGACGGAGCTAGCTCCCGCCTACTGTCTATTTATACCTGCCTTTCCTGTTCCTCCTTTGCCTGTGATTCTGCTCTGCTTGTTTCCTGGCCTTGCTGCTGCTTCTTGTACTACGCATCCTCTGCTTGTTATTGACCTTGGCTTTCTGACCACTCTCCTGCTCAGCGTTTTGTACCTCGTTCACTCCTGGTTTGACTCGGCTCGTTCACTACTCTTGTTGCTCACGGTGTCTCCGTGGGCAGCTGCCCCGTTTCCCTAGCTTCTGTGTACCCTTGTCTGTTTGTCTGTCTTGCACTTACTGAGCGTAGGGACCGTCGCCCCAGTTGTACCCCGTCGCCTAGGACGGGTCGTTGCAAGTAGGCAGGGACTGAGTGGCGGGTAGATTAGGGCTCACCTGTCTGTCTCCCTACCCCGTCATTACAGCTTCACTGTTTCCTGCATACACTCATTATTGTACCGCTCTCCAGGACTCTCCACCATACTTCACTGTTTCCTGCAGACTCATTATTGTACCGCTCTCCGGGACCCTCCACCATGCTTCACTGTTTCCTCTAGACCCTCATTATTGTACCGCTCTCCAGGACCCTCTACCCTGCTTCACTGTTTCCTGCAGACTCATTATTGTACCGCTCTCCAGGACCCTCCACCATACTTCACTGTTTCCTGCAGACTCGTTAATGTACCACTCTCCAGGACCCTCCACCATACTTCACTGTTTCCTGCAGACTCATTATTGTACCGCTCTCCAGGACCCCACACCATGCTTCACTGTTTCCTGCAGACTCATTATTGTACCGCTCTCCAGGACCCTCCACCATGCTCCACTGTTTCCTGCATACACTCATTATTGTACTGCTCTCCAGCCCTTCGGGGGAACACACTGCATTCTGTTACAGCCAAATATTTCACATTGTGACTTATCAGTCTGACCTTTTTCTGCATCCCAGTTCCTATGTTTTCATGCATAGTTGAGTCGCTTTGCCTTGTTTCCACTTAGAAGGTATGGCTTTTTGGCCGCAATTCTTCCATGAAGACAACTTCTTGCCAGAGTTCTTCGAACAGTAGATGGGTATACCAGGGTCCTACCTGTTTCTGCCAGTTCTGCACTACTTGACATCTTCCAATTTTGAAGAGAAGTAAGCATGATGTGTCTTTGTTCTGCTGCACTAAGTTTCCTTGTGTCTACGGTTCTCAACATTGCCTGTTTTTTGTGCTCCTTTAAAAGAGTTTGAACAGCACATCTTTAAACCCCAGTCTGCTTTGAAATCTTGGCCAGGGATAGACCTTGCTGACGTAGTATAACTACCTTGTGTCTTGTTGCTGTTCTCAGTCTTGCCATGGTGGACGTGTGACAGGAATCTGTCTTCTACAACCTCATCTTTGTAGCAGAGTTTGGCTGTTCCTCACCCAGTTTTAAGCCTCCTACACAACTGTTTCTGTTACAGTTAATGACTGTGTTTCAACCTATATATGAAAGTGATGATCATTATCACCTGTTTGGTATAATTTGTTAATGATAAACCTGAATATAAACCTATAAAATCCATGACTTTTGTGCAAGTATACCTAGAAGAATTGATGCTGTTTTGAAGGCAAAGGGTGGTCACACTAAATATTGATTTGATTTAGATTTTTCTTTTGTTTATTCACTTTGTATTTTGTTAATTGATAAAAAAAAGACTATTAACATTTCTTTTTTTGAAAGTATTCTTGCTTTGCAGCATTTTTGATCAACTGTCTAATACTTTTGCACTGTACTGTATAATTTGACTTCTTCCTCAGTGGTATTTCCTTTGTGAGTCGCTATGAGTCACCTGAGCCCTCACATCTTCTAGAAAACATCTTCTAGAAAACATCATTTAAACTAAAAGCCTACTATCAAGACTGACATCTAATGGGATATTGGCTCAGGATCATGCAGCACATTTAGGATAATATCAGATAAAAGTTCAATCATTATGTATAGAGTTATATTGTTATTCTATTCTATACAGCAAGGATACAAGTTTGCAGATGATATTGTAGCTCAAGAAATGAAATAGAGCCCGTAGGAGCTGTTCCCTGCAAATTAGCTGTGCTCTTAATGTGCAACTCTAGCCAAAAGTTGACGGTGTTCCTGAATCATTCTGTGTAGTAACTGTATGCAGACGCTTTTTCTCTTGTAATCTCAGATGTTTTTGCTTCTCATTTCTTCAGTTTCTAGGACAGGAAGTAGCTGTCTGACAGGTGCCATTATTAGCCATATTAGCTCTTATGGAGCTAATTTCTCAGTCACCCGGTCATCCAGAGGATAACACCTCTCTGTTCTCATTGGAACAGACACAGGGGGAAATGACTCAGCAAGTGAAGCATTACATAATGTTCAGTTAAAGGGGCCGTTTTATTTGGAAGGACCATTTTTAAATACTATAGAAGGGAGTCGCTTATTCTGAACCTTCTGCAGCACAGTCTCTTAAAAAGAACTGTGCAATGCTTTATTTTTCCTGTGGTGGCGCTTCAGCATAACTGAACACTTGCTGTCGGGTGCCCCAACAGATTATAGTTGATCCTTGGGGGTCCAAGTGTCAGAACTTTCCAAGAGTTTCTAATTTGGCGAATTCCCAAACCTCTGGGGTGCGCAGCACACCAATCGTGGAAAAATTGTGGATACCAGTGCAACACATATGGCTTCCGCATAATGCCTTGCAGGCAACCCTCTCAAAATGTACTGGGGTTCTCCCTCCCCCTACCCATATATGCTGCTGTCACTTTGACATTACTAATGTTGGATTGGCGTTAAAGCTTAAAAGGAGTTGTATTCAGTCCTAGCAGATCTCATAAAGTAAGACACGAGTTTTCACGGCAATCTAGACCCAATCGGCCAGAAAATAATTTTGGGAGATTTGCTCTTTTCTACTTTATATATAACATTTACCTCTTGTAGATAGTTCTGTTACTGTGAGGCATATCCGAGGAGTTATGTCTCCTTCACGTGGATCTACCCTTCAAATCAGATCATGATATATGTCCAATACATGACATAAAGTTGCTATGGTTGAGTTGATGAACGCCATCCTTCTGTAAATCAGTGGCGCCCTGGGCACAGTGTAGTAGTTCTCCAGAGAACTTCCTTTCCAGCCTTCAGCATTCGTTTTCAGAGATGGACTAAGTTCATTATACATAAGGACATGTTCTTGCTGTTTTCTTGCAATGATTTGTACGTACATAGTATATGTGAAATTGTGATCTGGGCAAGGGTATTTATGTTCTGCATTGTGGCAGATTAACACAATTGTCTCATCACAACCACTTTTAGTCTGGGATCACCACAGCGATCAGATGATTGCCTGAGGTTCAGCTCCCAGCAGCACCTGCAAACAGCTGATTTTGCCGAGGTAAACTGCGGCCAGGCAAATATGTCCTTATAATTTAGCATTACACTAAGCTAGACTAAAATCCCTACACTAATGGGGGAAGACTCCAAAAAACTTGCATCATTATGGACTCCTTTACTAGCATTAAAAACCACAGATTTCTTTTTATGATTCATGGATGCCCCAAGTCTGACATTGTCCACCTGAGTCCACCGTGACTGATTAAGAGGCCTCCTCAATGATGGCCATATGCCATACTTATATTTCTCACTAGTCCAACAGCATAATGAAGATTGGGTACAGTTTTGGACACCTATGTATGAGAAATACCTAGCAAAGCTAGAGCAGATCAAAAGGCGGACAACCAAAGTAAAGGGCAGAATGAGTGGATTGCATTCCCAAACTTGGAAGAAAAGACGGTTTGGGGGTCATCTCATTACTATGTACAAATATGTGAATGGAGGGAATAAAAAGAAGAAAAAACGGGTACTTTTCCAGGCGCAGACTGTTTAACAGCGGACTGTTTCGAAACTGGACCGGTTTCTTCCTCAGGTAGAATACAAATGAACAGGTAGGTGGGGTGTCGGTTAAACAGTCTGCTGTTGTTATATATACCTGCACCATTAAATCCTTCAACTACTTACCTTGTCTCCATTCTTGAGACATATGGATCGCACTCATCACGGATGATATTCCGATCGGCAGCGCCTGGAAAAGTACCCGTTTTTTCTTCTTTTTATTCCCTCCATATCAACATTGAGACTTCTTGCTAAGTTCTCAAACCGGGTCCTGGGCTGCAACCTAAACTCCAATACCATTATACCGTTGAGGTATCTCGGATTCTGCTTCACTGGATGTTATGCTCCCTGCATAACCACACCAGGTTAGCATCACTTGCACTCTGTTCACACCTGTATACACAGTTTCATGCACTATTGTGCGCTTTGTTGTTTTTCTCTGTCATTGTCAAATATGTGAATGGACAGTACAGAAATCTGTCTATTGATCTTCTTATATCTAGGAATGTAATCATGACAAGGGGGCATCCTCTATGTCTAGAGGAAAGAAGGTTTCATCATCAGAATTGAAGGAGATTCTTTACTGTAAGAGCAGTGAGACAATAGATATATAGTAGATTGCTTGATCCAGATTGATACACTAATAGAAGTAAGACTGTCAATCATTGAGTGACTCCACCCACTGGACTCATAAACCCAAGGTGAGCATGGATTTAAAGGGGTTGTCCGGGCATGGGGCAGTTGTTTATACTGATGATCTATTCACAGGATAGGTCATCAGTATATGATCGGTAGGGGTCCGACACCCGGACCCTGCACTGATCAGCACCGGATGTTATACAGTATATGGTGTCGGAAACAGATGGCTCCATATACTGTATAGCGGACGTGCTGCAGTATTGCAACTCTGCTCCTATTATACTGCGATTAGAGCTATCTACTTCTGGCCCTGGCCACTACACAACATCCGGTGCCGGACCCCCACCGATCATATACTGATGACCTATCCTGTTTTCCAGGCCTCAGCAGTTGTCCGACCTTGCCAGGTGCTGATGCCGGCCCTAAACGTAGGTCTCACCAGCGGTGTAGCTAAAGGGTGTGCAGAGCTAGCAGTCACCCCTAGACCCTGGTGGCCTAGTGGGCCCAAAGGCCTTTCTGTGACATAAAAAGACAACAGCATTTTAAATGGCACATGAGGGGCATGTTACATATATTGCATTGGAGCTCCAAGTTAAGCTCCTCGATCTGACCAATGATGAGTTCGAAGTTCTCCATAAATGAAAGTACGCTTAAAGAGGGCTCAATAAAAATGGTTGGTATGTAAGACGTAGAAATTTGCAAATCTACTTGGCCAAATCAGTGTTCACACCACCAGCTGAATGTTCATATCAATGTTTTTTGAGAAAAAGAAAAGTACATTTATTTCAAGACTGCTAATAAATTATTTCACGTGAAAAAAAAAAATCCTCTAAATTTAAGTGAGATGTGTCATTAAGTCTGAAGCACAGCAATTAACTGTGACTATATTTGGAAAACTGAGCATCTGCTTGAAATTTGCCACCTGCAGCATTTAACAGCTTTATACTAATACTGCGATTACATTCTAGAGAGAAAATCACTGGTAAGAACTCTTCATTTAGGACAATTTCACAGACAGAACTTTACGTAACCAAATCCTTGTGTTGTTATCCCCCCGCTGCACGATATTACTTATAGAAAAATTCTATAAACATCAACAATGTTGTATTCAGTTATTGAAAATATCACTTGTAATTCACCAAAGATGTAGACATTAACAATAAATTGAGTTGCATCAAATGCCTCATGTTGGTTGGGGTCAATACCAGCAATGGGTACAGGTAACAGCAGGGCCTGTGTCAGCACCCGGCGAACCCTGGCATGTGTCGGGGCCCAGTACCCTTGCAGGGACCCACTCGACAGCCGGGTACTGTCGCTGCCGTCGTCACGGCATCACTGTCCATATATGTACAGTGATGTCAGCACGAGAGAAGGAGACCCAGGCAGAGCGCTAGCGGCTCTGCTCCGGGACTCCGTCTCTGGGGAAGCCCCTGAAATCACTGTCCATATATGGACAGTGATGTCAGAGGAAGAAAAGGAGTCCCAGGCAGTGCACCACAAGCGGCTCTGCTCTGGGACTCCGTCTCTGGGGAAGCCCCTGAAATCACTATCCATATATGGACAGTGATATCAAGAGGAGAGAATGAGTCCCAGGCAGAGCGCCAGCGGCTCTGCTCCGGGACTTTGTCTCTGGGGAAGCCCCATATATGGACAGTGATGTCAGGGGCTTCCCCAGAGCTGGAGTATCGGAGCGGATCCTTTACTAGCGCTCTGCCCGGGACTTCAGCTCTGCTCCGACTATCACTATCCATATATGAACAGTGATGTCAGGAGCAGAGCAGGAGTCCCAGGCAGAGTGCTAGTAGTGCTCTGCCCGGGACTATGGCTCTGGGGTTGCCCCTGACAACACTGTCTATATATGGACAGTAACGTCAGGGGTTCCTCCTGAAGTGGAATCCCCAGCCAGAGCATTGGCAATGCTCTAGCTGGGGATTCCACTCCTAGAGGGAATCCCAAAGGTGCTACCTACAGGGAGGGAGGCTGTGTGGCACTACCAGGGAGGATGGCTGTGTAACACTACATGGAAGGAGGGGGCTGTGTGGCACTACCTGGGAGGGGGCTATGTGGCACTACATGGGAGGAGGGGGCTGTGTGGCACTACCTGCGAGGGGGGCTTTGTGGCACTACCTGGGAGGCGGGGGCTGTGTGGCACTACCTGGAAGGAGGGGGCTGTGTGGCACTACCTGGGAAGGGGTGCTGTGTGGCTCCACCTGGGGAGGGATGCTGTGTGGCACTACCTGGGGGGCCATGTGACACTATCTACAGAGGGCGCTAAATTTATGGGGGTTCAAACTGGGTGCCTAACTTCTATATGGGGGCTCATACAGGGCTAACGTCTATATGGGGGAATAAGTGACGTTTTCTGCCGTTTTACAGCCGCAGTGAGTTCCCCTGCAAAGGGGCCTACTAAGTCTGTGTCGACCAAGGGTCCACATAAACCTGGAGCCGGCCCTGAGTAACAGGATAACATAGATAGCCATTATTTATACCCATACAAGGCAGTATTAGGCCTAGTTGACATTGAGTATTTTGGTGCTGTGTTTGATGTGGAAACCGTTTCAGAAACCGGGCCAAAAATCGTCCAAAATTGCCTCCCATTGATTTCAATGGGAGTCAGAGGTGTTTTTTTTCCCGCTTTCTTTCGCACAAGCATTTTTTGTGGGAAAAAAAGCGACATGCTCTTTATTCAGGTGTTTCTGTCTCTGACCTCGTATTAAAATCAATGGGAGGCAGAGAAAGTGGTTGTCGTGGCGTTTTTTTCCGCGGTGCTCAATGGCCGCAGCCGAAACACACCGCACAAAACACGCCAAATAGAGTGCAAGCAGGTCAAAATTTGCCGCAGATATCTCTGCCTGCAAAAACCTCAGTGTGAACATACCCTTAGGCTGGGTTCACACGACCTATTTTCAAGCGTAAACGAGGCGTATTATGCCTCGATTTACGCCTGAAAATACGGCTACAATATGTCGGCAAACATCTGCCCATTCATTTGAATGTGTTTGCCGACGTACTGTGCCGACGACCAGTAATTTACGAGTCGTCGTTTGACAGCTGTCAAACGACGACGCGTAAAATTACTGCCTCGTCAAAGCAGTGCAGGACACTTCTTTGCAACGTAATTTGAGCCGTTTTTCATTGAATTCAATGAAGAACAGCTCAAGATTACGGGCGTCAATGACGCCTCGCAAAATGCGAGGAGGAGGATTTACATCTGAAACGACGCAGCTGTTTTCTCCTGAAAACAGTTTGTCTTTTCAGACGTAAAAGCCAGTTCTCGTGTACACATACACTCATAGTAGTTATATTCTTGTATATAGGGGTCAGTATTATAGTAGTTATATTCTTGTATATAGGGGGCAGTATTATAGTAGTTATATTCTTATATATAGGAGCAGTATTATAGTAGTTATATTCTTGTATATAGGAGCAGTGTTATAGTAGTTATATTCTTGTACATAGGGGGCAGTATTATAGTAATTATATTCTTGTATATAGGAGGCAGTATTATAGTAGTTATATTCTTATATATAGGAGCAGTATTATAGTAGTTATATTCTTGTATATAGGAGCAGTGTTATAGTAGTTATATTCTTGTACATAGGGGTCAGTATTATAGTAGTTATATTCTTGTATATAGGGGGCAGTATTATAGTAGTTATATTCTTATATATATTAGCAGTATTATAGTAGTTATATTCTTGTATATAGGAGCAGTGTTATAGTAGTTATATTCTTGTACATAGGGGGCAGTATTATAGTAATTATATTCTTGTACATAGGAGGCAGTATTATAGTAGTTATATTCTTGTATATAGGGGGCAGTATTATAGTAGTTATATTCTTGTATATAGGGGCAGTATTATAGTAGTTATATTCTTGTATATAGGGGGCAGTATTATAGTAGTTATATTCTTATATATAGGAGCAGTATTATGATAGTTATATTCTTGTATATAGGGAGCAGTATTATAGTAGTTATATTCTTGTATTATAGTAGTTATATTCTTGTATATAGGAGGCAGTATTATAGTAGTTATATTCTTGTATATAGGGGGAGTATTATAGTAGTTATATTCTTGTATATAGGGGCAGTATTATAGTAGTTATATTCTTGTATATAGGAGCAGTATTATAGTAGTTATATTCTTGTATATAGGAGCAGTATTATAGTAGTTATATTCTTGTATATAGGAGGCAGTATTATAGTAGTTATATTCTTGTATATAGGGGGCAGTAATATAGTAGTTATATTCTTGTATATAGGGGGCAGTATTATAGTAGTTATATTCTTGTATTTAGAGGGCAGTATTATAATAGTTATATTCTTGTATATAGGGGCAGTATTATAGTAGTTATATTCTTGTATATAGGGGGCAGTATCATAGTAGTTATATTCTTGTATATAGGAGGCAGTATTATAGTAGTTATATTCTTGTATTTAGAGGGCAGTATTATAATAGTTATATTCTTGTATATAGGGGCAGTATTATAGTAGTTCTTTTATATAAGGGGCAGTATTACAGTAGTTAAATTCTTGTATATAGGGGCAGTATTATAGTAATTATATTCTTGTACATAGGGGCAGTATTATAGTAGTTATATTCTTGTATATAGGGAGCAGTATTATAGTAGCTATATTCTTGTATATAGGGGGCAGTATTATAGTAGTTATATTCTTGTATATAGGGAGCAGTATTATAGTAGTTTTATTCTTGTACATAGGGGGAAGTATTATAGTAGTTATATTCTTGTATATAGGGGGCAGTATTATAGTAATTATATTCTTGTACATAGGGGCAGTATTATAATAGTTTTATTCTTGTACATAGGGGGAAGTATTATAGTAGTTATATTCTTGTATATAGGGGGCAGTAATATAGTAGTTATATTCTTGTATATAGGGGGCAGTATTACAGTAGTTATATTCTTGTATATAGGGGGCAGTATCATAGTAGTTATATTCTTGTATATAGGAGGCAGTATTATAGTAGTTATATTTTTGTATTTAGAGGGCAGTATTATAATAGTTATATTCTTGTATATAGGGGCAGTATTATAGTAGTTCTTTTATATAAGGGGCAGTATTATAGTAATTATATTCTTGTACATAGGGGCAGTATTATAGTAGTTATATTCTTGTATATAGGGGGCAGTATTACATAGTTACATAGTTACATAGTTAGTACGGCTGAAAAAAGACACATGTCCATCAAGTTCAACCAAGGGAAGGGAAAAGGGAAGGAAAAATAATACTATTATAGTAGTTTTATTCTTGTACATGGGGGGAAGTATTATAGTAGTTATATTCTTGTATATAGGGGGCAGTATTATAGTAATTATATTCTTGTACATAGGGGCAGTATTATAGTAGTTATATTCTTGTATATAGGAGCAGTATTATAGTAGTTATATTCTTGTATATAGGGGCAGTATTATAGTAGTTATATTCTTGTATATAGGAGCAGTATTATAGTAGTTATATTCTTGTATATAGGGGGCAGTATTATAGTAGTTATATTCTTGTATATAGGAGGCAGTATTATAGTAGTTATATTCTTGTATATAGGGGCAGTATTATAGTAGTTTTATTCTTGTACATAGGGGGAAGTATTATAGTAGTTATATTCTTGTATATAGGGGGCAGTATTATAGTAATTATATTCTTGTACATAGGGGCAGTATTATAGTAGTTATATTCTTGTATATAGGGGGCAGTATTGATAGTAGTTTTATTCTTGTACATAGGGGCAGTATTATAGTAGTTATATTCTTGTATATAGGGGCAGTATTATAGTAGTTATATTCTCGTACATAGGAGGCAGTATTATAGTAGTTATATTCTTGTGTATAAGGAGCAGTATTATAGTAGTTATATTCTTGTATATAGGGGGCAGTATTATAGTAGTTATATTCTTGTATATAGGAGCAGTATTAGAGTAGTTATATTCTTGTATATAGGGGGCAGTATTATAGTAGTTATATTCTTGTATATAGGGGGCAGTATTATAGTAGTTCTATTCTTGTCCATAGGAGAGGATAGACGAGGTGTTCGCTCTGATCCACGTTCCCTCCAGCAGGAATTATGACATCAGTTTCAAGCTGCAATATAGTCTAGACTTGTTCTGGAGTATTTAGAACGATACAAAGGAGCACGCGATGTGGGAGCATCTACATGTCATCCAGCTGACAAAACCCCAGGTAGTCACCGCCACCGTCCTGTTCCAGTCTGCGGTGGTGGATCTGGCAGATTTGCAGCACTGGTTGAGCTGATATTGTGAGGTGAAGAGACTGCCAATAAAGATCTATGATGAGGAGGAGATCTGGAATGGAGGACATTCTGTCAAGATCCAGCTGGTTCAGGAGAATGGAGTGACCAGACATCTGCCGCACTCCTTCTACCTGGGCTCGGAGAGAGGCATATGTTACTACCCTGGTCAACCGCGACGGTGCCATAGATGTGGGGGCAGACACCTGGCATTCAACTGTTCCCGTATTAAGTGCTCACTATTTATATAGTGGTCAGTTTGGGCATGTGAAGGACGATTGTACAGGACCTGTCATCTGTAACCTGTGCTTAGGACCTGGACATACATTGCGGGAGAGTCCACATGCAGAACATAATAAAGAGGAGACCTTTAAAGGAGCCTTGGAGGAAGACCAGGAGGATGTCTCCATATGTGTAGATATGACCCCAGAACCTGGAAGCCCCAGCGATGATGTGAGCCGAAGTACCAGAGACCCTGCTCCAGAGACGAATGTCCCATCTGTGGATGCTGCACTGAAAATAGAGGTCATGCTAAAAGCGAAATATCCAGTCACTCTGTCACCAATACATCTAAACATCTGCCCAACACCAGTAAGGAACCAGCTGATCCAGCCGCAGTGACTAGTAAGGAACCAGCTGATCCAGCCGCAGCGACCAGTAAAAAAACAGCTGGGCCAGCCGCAGCGACCAGTAAGGAACCAGCTGATCCAGCCGCAGCGAACAGTAAAAAACCAGCTGATCCAGCCGCAGCGACCAGTATGGATGAGGAGGGATTTCAGACGGTTAAAAGGGGAAGTACAATAGATGATTCTTCTAGGAAAAAAAATCACAGCTGCAAAGAAATCACCGGAGTCTCCAGTGCTGGCGATAACTGGGGGACGTTACTGTGCGCTGGGAGAAGATGACCAGGAAGAAGAAGCAGAGATGGAGCAAGTCTCCTCACGCAACCCAGACGACAAACCTCAGGATGAAGACTCTGACCCCCCAATGTCCACCAAAAGATGGGGTGTAACGGGACATAGCAGTGGAAGAAGGAAAAAAAGTAGGAAAGATCTGTAACCAGGATGATGCTGAAAATCACCTCCATCAATGTGAACAGTGTGAAGAATAGGAGCAGGCGGCAGGCGATATTCCAGCGTCTGTCTGATGACAAATCTGATATCATCTTTATACAAGAGACTTATCTGAAGAGCAATGCTCAGGTGTATGCAGCCAAGAGAGACTGGAGACATGGACCATCATTCTGGTCCTTTGGACTGGAACGAAATGATGGTGTAGGAATTCTATTTAATAACATGGACGTACAAGTGGAGAAAGTCCTGGAGATCTGCTCCGGCCGCTGCCTGATGCTGGACTTTACCCTGGACACTGTACATTATAGAGTCATTAATATCTATGCCCAGCAAACCAGGAAAGAGAGGAGGGAATTATTCCAAAATATTAAGCCCTATTGTTTTACTTCTAAAGTCTTTATTTTGAGTGGTGACTTCAATAGCATCTCCAGTAATGTGGATCGTTCCAGTAGTCACAAAAGATTGAAATATGATGAAAATGTTCTCAATAATCTAGTCCAGCAGGCTCATTTAGTGGACCCCTATGGTCTACATTGTAGTCGTAAAGCTTACACTTATCATAAGGGAGGTCATGCAAGCAGAATAGACCGTGTGTACATTAAGAAAGAATTGACGTGTTCTCAGTATAGGATAAGTCCTATAGAGTTCTCTGACCATTGTATGGTGAGTATAACGCTGGATCTGGACAATGCTGTGGTCTATGGTAAGGGTTACTGGAAGGTAAATAGCTCTGCGCTCCAGGATCCACAGTTTAAAGAGTCCTTTATCACATTTTATAACGACCGGAGAACTACCCAGTGTATGTGCGATGATACAGCGGAGTGGTGGGAGGACATGAAAAGAGACATCAAGCAGTTTATTATAAGAGCTGCAAAGAGACGGAGTAATATGGAGTATATGAGGTATTCTGCCCTGAGACTGCTACTGAGCCGTCTATATAGTAAGATGAATAGTGGAGAGCAGGTAGACGGCGAGAGCGTCCACCAGATAAAGCAGAAGATGAGACAGCTGCAGTATGATCGCCTCAAGTTTCTGAAGGCAGAAGGCCAGTTTGATAGTTGGGGGGTTCATACCCCAGATCCCTTCATTGCCTGTAGGAACCGGGTTAGTAAGAAACTTCTGGTGAGTCTATTAGATGAGAACGGGATGAAGCAATAAGAACAGAAAAAACTTCATAAAATCATTGGAAATTATTATGGAAAACTGTTTGAAGGGAGTCAGATTAGAGATGACGACATAAAAGCCTGTCTGAAGAGTGTGACCCTGCCAAAATTAGATCCAGCGCAGGCAGATGGCATGGCTGACCCTATATTTGAGGAGGAGGTCAGGAGGAGCATTGACTCCTTAAAAAACCAAGAAGAGTCCTGGTCTGGACGGCCTGACCAGCGAGTTTTATAAGGAGTTCAGGGATTTATTGGCCCCTGACCTGGTGCAGGTATATAATGATTGCCTCTCTGCTGGGAAACTTTTACAATCACAGTATAAATCTGTTCTAGTTCTCCTAGCAAAGAAGGGAAATCTGAAAGATTTAAAAAATTGGCGTCCATTGTCCCTGCTGAACACGGATTATAAAATCCTGGCCAAGATCTTGTATTACAGGCTGAGTGAGGTGGCGGATGATCTCATCATCCCTAATCAGACGTGTGGTGTGAAAGGCCGGACTATAGAGGACTCCTTGCTGCTGATGAGAGAATCCATGACTTATATTAAGCAGCATGAGGTGGGGACATATATAGTAGGCTTAGACCAGAGTAAGGCCTTTGATAGAGTCCATCATGATTTCCTGTATCAGGTGTTGTTGGAGTACGGCCTTCCTGCGCAGTTTGTACAATGGCTGCAGGTTCTGTATAAGGAGGCAGTTAGCTGGCCTCTGATTAATGGTCACTTGGCAGACTCCTTCAGTATAAAGTCGGGTGTGCGGCAAGGCTGCCCTATCAGCCCATTATTATATGTGTTTAGTCTGGATCCATTTTTAAGGAAATTGCAGGATAATAAAAAGTTTATGGGGTTGAAATGTCATTTGCAGAATAAAGTAGAGGAGATAAAGTTCTGCGCCTATGCGGATGATGTGACGGTCATGTTGTCTTCTGCTGGTGACTGTGCAGCTCTACAGCAAGAGATAGCCAGGTTTTCCCAGGTGTCTAATTCTGCTGTGAATATGGTTGAAGAGCGAGGCCTTGTGGTTGTGAAGTGACAGTGATGTCTTCTCAGTGCCCTTCAGAATAGTTCAGGAGAAGATAAAGATTTTGGGAGTTGTGTTTGGAGCTGTGGATGAAGGGAAGGTAAACTGGGAGGAGAAGTTAGCGCTGTGTGAGCAGAAGGTGCTGAGCTGGAAGCACTGGCGGCTGACGTATCAGGAGAAGGTCCGCCTGGTGAAGAGCTTCCTCCTCCCGCTCTTCCTATATATCAGTGTGGTGTTTCCAGTACCTGATACTTTACTTCCCAGACTGACAAACGTTTTCTTCCGCTTCTTGTCAGGTAACAGGGTAAATGTAGTCAGGAGGAACATTGTCTATCTCCCTCATAAGGAAGGTGGTCTCTCCATGCCCTGCCCGGAGCTCTTCTTTAGTCTGATGTTTTTATTTTGTAAGAATGCTGAGGTCAAGCCATGGGGCTGTTTGTTTAAAAGTCAGATCCAGCAGTTTGTGTCTGTGTGGTCAATAGGTGACCCCATAAAGAGGATCTCAGGGCGCATTAAGAATAACGTGTCTTGGTATGGAGTCAATATAATCAGGAAGATCATTAAATGGAAGATCTTATATGATGATGTCAAGTTACTCCATAGGAAGGATTTGTACAAGAAGCTCCTTAGATGTCAGTTCACTGTCCATATACAATTGAGAGAAGCCCCGAGCCTTGATATAAGGCAGGCTGCAAAAATCCTGGATGACCCTAGAGTTCCTGCGCACATGAGGGACGTGGCATGGTTGGGATTCCATGGCAAAATGTATGTTAGAGCCAACCTTAAGTGTAGGTACGTTTTGGAGAGATTTTGTCCTAGAGAAGAGTGTCCCCAGATACTAGAGACCATGGAACATCTACTGTTAGAGTGTCCTTTCAGTATACAATTATGGGAAGCTGTGTCCCTGTCCCTGCAGTTACCACATCTAGTGGGACAGCCATACTCTCAGCTGCTGTATGGAGACTTCCGACCTGAACTTAGTGTATATGATAGAAGTTCATTATATGTCATAAATGTGGTGACCCTGTATCATCTGTGGTGTGCGCGATGCAGCCTGGTCATCAATAAAGAAGAACTCTCCTGTAATACTGTCAGGCAGAATATCTTGGAAAGTCTTAAGACTGTGTATAGGAAAGACATGAAAAATAATTTGAATTTATACTGGAGGAATATTAATATATCATGCTTTGTTTAATATTTGTGATGTTATTAAGAGACAAGGTTTGTTCTATATTTGTCATGAGTGTCTTGTAAATACATTGTAATATTTTGTTGCAAGTTTTCAAATAAAAAAGATCATTATAGTAGTTATATTCTCGTACATAGGGGGCAGTATTATAGTATAAAATATTTCCTCCATTCTGATAGGCGGGACATTCACAAGTAAATCTTAGCATTTAGTTATTTATAAATGCCAATAGTAACAATTGTTGCACAGAGATTTTAAATGAGGTGTTATATCCTCTTACAGTGGGAGGGGTGTATTTGTAGTGATTTTCCCTCACTGTACAATTTTCACAATGCAATGAATATAGGGGTAAAAACTAGAATGGAGATTTTAAAAGGTGATTTTATAATGCAGTTTTCCCATGAGACCTGGATTGAGTTAAATAGACCCAGACACATCTACATCTCTGGAGTTACTTTATGAGCCCTAGAACCTAATTTGGAGACAATGGAGGAAGCATAAATTGTAAAAATCAACTTATGAGAAGCTGAGTATCATTACAGATAACAAATAAATCTTGCCGTTAGACATATACAGGGAATGAGATCTCGAAAAGGTAATTGAGTAGAAATATATCTCCACGGTAACCATTCAAAAAAACTAAAATGAAATCGAATACTCTGGCTAATTTAAAAAATACAAAAATCAACAATTAAAGAGGCTCTGTCACCAGATTCTCAAACCCCTATCTCCTATTGCATGTGATCAGCGCTGCAATGTAGAGAACAGTAACGTTTGTTTTTTTTTTTTAAAACGTTCATTTTTGGCCAAGTTATGAGCTATTTTATATATATGCAAATGAGCTTTGGGCGTGTATTGTGTTTTTAACTGGGTGTGTTTATGTGTATGACGCTGACCAGTGACCAGTCAGCGTCATAAACTCCTCAACATCTGCACGCTCCTCTCCTGAAATATTCTGTGCTGCTGTGAACTCTGCTCTTACCATTACGTAGCTCTCAGTCTGTTACCTCTCCTCCACTCCTGTCCTCAATAACACCTTCACATGATTGGCAAGTCACCACCCCGCACAAGATCCGCACGCTCATCTCCTGAAATACTCTGTGCTGCTGTGAACTCTGCTCTTACCATTACGTAGCTCTCAGTCTGTTACCTCTCCTCCACTCCTGTCCTCAATATCACCTTCACATGATTGGCAAGTCACCACCACACCAGACAAGATCTGCACGCTCCTCTCCGGAAATACTCTGTGCTGCCTAAGGCTGGGTTCACACGACCTATTTTCAGGCGTAAACGAGGCGTATTATGCCTCGTTTTACGCCTGAAAATAGGGCTACAATACGTCGGCAAACATCTGCCCATTCATTTGAATGGGTTTGCCGACGTATTGTGCAGACGACCTGTAATTTACGCGTCGTCGTTTGACAGCTGGGCACTTCTTTGCAACGTAATTTGAGCTGTTCTTCATTGAACTCAATAAAGAGCAGCTCAAGATATACGAGCGTCACAGACGCCTCGTATATTACGAGGAGGAGCATTTACGGCTGAAACGACGCAGCTTTTTTCTTCTGAAAACAGTCTGTCATTTCAGCCGTAAATGACAGCTAGCGTGTGAACATACCCTTAAACTCTGTGGACAGGTCAGGATCCTGTTTTTTTTAAATGCTGCTGGGGAACCCGCTCGATCCACTATATAAGGCTGCGCCTCCATCCTCTTCTGCCCCAGTCACTTATTCCCAAGCACTGTAAACTTTCAGATTGGTTGCGCTGTGAATATTCGGAGAACATGATTGGTTTATGTGCAGGGTAATGAACATACAGACAAGCAGTAGAAGACTGAATTCAATGAAATGCTCTGCCCTTAGTCAGTCTTATTGCAATTTTTTGTGCCATTTGCGATATTTTAACGCCAGAAAACGGGTGTAGAAAAGTTATGAAAGTCCCCCCAATGTGTTTATTAATTTTTTAAATGCTGTACAGTAGCTATTTATTTTTTATTTTTTAAAAGCTTTCCTTTGGTCGGCCACATTGGAGACACACTTCGTACAGATGTAGCCGTCTTTATGTTGACTTTTAACACATTCAATACACAGTGGCTAGATTCTTTATCTTGACTTTTTCAATGACTTTTCAATGGCTTTTGTTGTGTGAATTCAAATTATCCAGATAAAGATGGCTACTTAGACTTTTTTGTGTGTATAGTGTTACTATCCTGCCTTATCTAGGCCTCTAGTAGTACAATAGAGATGTCATTAACCCGACCACCCTCTAATGATAATGAGATGACTCTGATCATTCTATCCCAATCTATACAGCAAAGCCAACAAGTGATCTGCAAAACAGAGAAAAGATCAACCTATTGTATGTGCTCTAGTGGCCAGTGCAAAAACGACAATATTTTCTAAATATACTTTCCCTTTAAGACATAATTGGGGACTATTTCTAGAATTATAGGAGAAAGCTAATTTATATCAATTGTATTATATATTTTTTTTTTTAAATGTATCTCTTCTGGTGGTCATAACTTTTTTATTTTTATTTTTTTACATATTTTTTGTCTACCCTTAAGTTTTCTTGATTTACGTGAAGATTATACAGTGTTTCATGCAACAAATTCAATACAATCTCGCGCCATCCAGTAAAAAAAATGTATAGGTAAAACGTATATTTTTCATTAAGATGGGAGTCTCTTGGCAGTGGATAGGCGATCTGTCAGAGGCCGCTTTGTCTCCAGGGGCCCCATGGCAGCCGCTTCTTATGATGCTATGTTATGTACGCCCTTGCCTGCACGATTCTCCGCGCAGCTGTTTTTACATCACTGCAGAATAAGACCCCTTTACATCAGTCGTAAGTAGACGGTGAGGAGTCATTAAGGAGTTAACAACATCATACATTCCTTACGGATCCTTACATCTTTACGTCTATCACAAACAATTACCGATATAGCTGAGATTTTCTATAGACCTGAACATTGACATGACAAATTCAGTTCTGCTCCATCTGCACACCTTTAAAAGTTAATTGCTCCCGATTATTAAAAAAAAAAAAAGATATAGCAGAGCTGAGTGTGTAATCATAATATCACAGTAATTTTCCAGAGACCTTAACATTAAAATGATAAATTCCGCTCTGCTCCATCTGCGCACCTTTAAAATGTCAGTGCTCCTTTGTAGATAAGGCTGCCGGTGAATCTATTTTGGAGATGATGGGTCCAGAAGAAGGCTGATATTATGCAAATATCTGGAGTAATAGGATGTGACATGTAATGAGGACTGTCTGAATAAATTAATGTTGTGTTATTTGTGAACAAAGATGATTCATTGCTTTGAAATTTTCAGGAGCAGATGTATATATGTTAATTGCATTACTCTGCAAACAGCGATGGCACATTCTGCCTTGTTACTGCAATTGCCGGCCGCATTGCGCTGCTGTCGTGTCATCTCTGCTGAACACAGACTGTCACATTTGTGTCTGTCCGCAGACAACTTTACCCTAATTTACTCGGTAACATTGGCAAATGTGACATAATAGAGAATGACCTGGAAGTGAGAGAATCTCACCGTGTTCATTATAAAACCCAAAGATCATTTCTATCAGATGCAATATCCTGCAGTGTCACCGTAATGAACATGTTAAGATGAATACGTTTTGTAAAAATGTCCAAAAATAATGGAGACATGAGAGAGTCATGATGGATAATTATAGCCAGGCTACAAGCCTGTGCCCATGTCATCATCTGTCCTGAGCTTAGGATCGCTCATACAATGACATATTATATCCCTCTGATATGTCACAGATACATTGGTGTGGTCCAGGTAAATGTCCGTATTTGCTCCTCCTGTCGAGCCCACGGTCGCAAAGCTAATTTATCTCATTGCCATTGGCTTCCAAGTCCAAGTGATCCCGGACCACCCCAAAATTAATGGTCTTTATAGAGAGTTCATCCACCTTTGGCAGAGCTCAGAGACTGACACTGGAAATCTGAGGCTATGTGGCGCTTTCTACAGGGGGCTGTGTTGTGCTATCTACAGGGGGCTGTGTGGCGCTATCTACAAGGGGCTATGTGGCGCTATCTACAGGGGGCTGTGTTGTGCTATCTACAGGGGGCTATGTGGCGCTATCTACAGGGGGCTGTGTTGTGCTATCTACAGGGGGCTGTGTGGCGCTATCTACAAGGGGCTATGTGGCGCTATCTACAGGGGGCTGTGTGGCGCTATCTACAAGGGGCTATGTGGCGCTATCTACAGGGGGCTGTGTGGCGCTATCTACAAAGGGCTATGTGGCGCTATCTACAGGGGGCTGTGTTGTGCTATCTACAGGGGGCTATGTCGGGCTATCTACAGGGGGCTGTGTTGTGCTATCTACAGGGGGCTATGTGGCGCTATCTACAGGGGGCTTTGTTGTGCTATCTACAGGGGACTATGTGGCGCTATCTACAGGGGGCTGTGTTGTGCTATCTACAGGGGGCTGTGTGGCGCTATCTACATGGGGCTGTGTTGTGCTATCTACAGGGAGCTGTGTGTGGTGCTATCTACACGGGGCTATGTGGCACTATCTACAGGTGGCTGTGTTGTGCTATCTACAGGGGGCTGTGTGGCGCTATCTACAGGGGGCTATGTGGCGCTATCTACAGGGGGCTGTGTGTGGAGCTATCTACAGGGGGCTGTGTGGAGCTATCTACAGGGGGCTGTGTTGTGCTATCTACAGGGGGCTGTGTATGGCGCTATCTACAGGGGGCTATGTGTCGCTATCTACAGGGGGCTATGTGTTGCTATCTACAGGGGGCTTGTTGTGATATCTACAGGGGGCTGTGTGGTGCTATCTACAGGGGCTGTGTGGCACTATCTACAGGGGGCTATGTGGCGCTATCTACAGGGAGCTGTGTTGTGCTATCTACAGGGGGCTATGTGGCGCTATCTACAGGGGGCTGTGTTGTGCTATCTACAGGGGGCTATGTGGCGCTATATACAGGGGCTGTGTAGTGCTATCTACAGGGAGCTGTATGGCGCTATCTACAGAGGGCTGTGTTGTGCTATCTACAGGGGGCTATGTGGCGCTATCTACAGGGGCTGTGTAGTGCTATCTACAGGGGGCTGTGTGGCGCTATCTACAGGGGTCTGTGTTGTGCTATCTACAGGGCGCTGTGTGGCGCTATCTACAGGGGGCTTTGTGGCGCTATCTACATGGGGCATGGGAGGCACTATCTACAGGGGGCCGTGTGGCGCTATCAACAGGGGGCTGTGTTGTGCTATCTACAGGGGGCTGTGTGGTGCTATTTACAGGGGGAATGGGTGGCGCTATCTACAGTGGGCATGGGTGGCGCTATCTACAGTGGACTGTGTGGCATTATCTACAGGGCGCACTGTGGCATGATCTACAGAGGGCACTGTGGCATTATCTACAGGCAGGGCCGCCATCAGGGGGGTATTACTGGTACTCCCGTCAGGGGCCCGGCCACATGGATGAAGTAAAAGGGGCCCGCCGGGCTGCCGTCGCCCCCCCCCTCGGACTGTTGCCCCCCCCCCTCGCAACGCTCACGGGCCCCCCCTCGCAGCGCTCACGGGCCCCCCTCGCAACGACCGCGGCACCCCCCTAGCGACCCCCCCTAGCGACACTCCCCTAGCAACACTCGCGGCAGCCCCTGCATACCTGTTGTAGCTTCACTGGAGGGGAAGATGCAGCATGTGCTGAAGCTGCGTGTGGAGATCCCGCCCCCCAGCTCCTCTACACTGCCGACAGGACATGCAGGCTGGTGAGTATGTTCCCCTATCCATTCTGATTCCCATCCCCCTGACCCCATTTGTAGATTGTATAAAGTTGGTTAAAAAGTTTTTTGGTATTTTTTCGTTTTCCTAGCGCTTTTTTGCCGCGATTTTCGTAATCGCGGCAAAAATGGCGCAGTTTTGCCGCGATTATATAAAAATCGCGGCAAAACCGCGTGATTTGTGCCGCAATTACGAAAATTGCATAAAAAAAAGATACAAAACATGAAAAGTGCTGTTAGGCTATATTCTCACAGTGCGGTCAAGTCACGTTTTTTTGCAAAAATTGTGGCAAAAAAATGGGATTTCACCGCACTGTGTAACTAGACTAAGGCCTTATTCAGACGGCCGCATTCGGTCCGTGACATACGGAGCGTGTATCGGCTGTATCTCACAGGCCGACCACAATTCATGGTGCCGGACTCCTAGCATCATAGTTATCAGTGTTGCTGGGAGTCCCTGCCTCTCTGCGGGAATACTGTCCCATACTGTAATGATGCTTTCAGTACGGGACCGGGGACAGTATTCCCACGGGAAGGGAGGGACTATGATCATAGATAACTGTGATGCTAGAAACCCGGCTCCCTGAACTGTGGTCGGTCCGGGAAATATGGCCGATACACGCTCCTTATATCACAGACCGAACATGGACATCTGAATAAGCCACTTACTTGCCTCCTATTTTTGGTGCGGATTGTGCACTGAAAATTCACTACAAATGACAATATAAGGCCTTATTCACACGAACGGGTTATACGTCCGTGATACTTATTACGTCGCACGGACTTATGTTAGTGAATGGGGCCGTTCAGACTGTCAGTGAATTTCACGCAGCGTGTGTGCGCTGTGTAAAACTCACGACATGTCATATACTTGCCCGTGTTTCGCGCAGCACACACCCATTGAAGTCATTGGGTGCGTGCAAATCGTGCACGACACACAGAAGCACTTCCGGGTGACGCGCGTGAGTCGCGCTACACAGGGCCGCCATCAGGGGGGTATTAGGGGTACTAGTGTAGGGGGCACGGCCAAACTTAATTGAAAGGGGGGCCCGGCAACTGCCGCGACTTGCCTTTGGTAGAAAAAAACAGGCCCCTGCAATGGGGCCTCTTCTTTTCACCAAAACAATGTCGTGAGCTGCGGGCCCCCCTCTCGTCAAACACCGCCGTGAGCTGCGGGCCCCCCTCTCATCACCGGCGCGAAACACCGCTTGCGCGCGCGAACGACCGCAAGCTCGCACCCGCGCGCGCATGACCGCGCCCACGCGCGAACGACCAGGCGCACCGCCGAGAGGGAGGCGGTGCGCCTGCAACACAAGTCCGATCTACGGGGAAGGACAGCCACACAGGGACAGCGGCGCACAGTTTACTTACCTGCTGGCCCGACTCCGCCTCCTCGTCCTCCGCCTCCTCGTCCGACTCCGCCTCCTCGTCGTCCTCCTCGTCCGACTCCGCCTCGTCCTCCTTCTCCAGAGCGTAGCTGCGTAAGGAGAGGGGGAGGAGTCTAGTTGTTGCGCGGCGGCAGGAGTTCTACGATCCCCGCCATTTTATGGAGCCTGGAGGTGAAGGACGACATCTGGACCGAAGACATCGCCTGAAGAGGACTGGAGTGGGAGCAGCTCTTCTGACACGGTGAGTAAAGTGTCTCAAAGTGCTGTTTATGTATGGCCCTGTTCACACAGTATTTTGCAGGCCGAAAAAATCTGCCTCAAAATTCCTTAAAGAATTTTGAGGCAGATTTTGACCTGCCCACACTATCTTGCCGCGTTTTTTGCTGCGTTTTTTGCCCGCTGCGATTGAGGACAGCAGACAAAAAACGCAGCGAAAAATGCATTTTCTGCCTCCCATTTCCTTTTTTCCGCGACTGGCTCCCATTGATTTCAGATTAAATCAATGGGAGGCGGTTTTGGAAGTTTTTTGGTGCTGATTCTGACGCAGCGTCCGAGTCAATATCAAGGCCCAAAAACTCTGTGAACTGGGCCTTATTGTTAGGGCTTATTCAGACGAACGTGTAATACATCCGTGCAACGCGCGTGATTTTCACACGCCTCGCACGGACCTATGTTACTCTATGGGGCCGTGCGGACTGTCCGTGATTTTCACTCTGCTGCGACTGTGATACGCTGCGGATTTTCCACAATAAAATGTGTTGCATAAAATCCGCAGTGTTCATGCCTAGTGTGTTCCTACCCTAAGGCCGGATTTACACGAGCGTGTGCGTTTTGCGTGCGCAAAAACGTGGCGTTTTGCGCATGCAAAAGGTCCATAACAGCTCCGTATGGCAGCAGCGTATGATGCGTGATTTTCACGCAGCCGCCATCATTATGACACTCTGTTTGTATGTTTGTAGCACGTGGTGCTTTTCTGTTTTCATTCATAGTTTATACGGCTGCGGAAGCGCTGGGCGGGATTTTCACGCACCCATTGACTTCAATGGGTGCGTGATGTGTGAACAGCGCACAAATATAGGACATGTCGTGAGTTTTACGCAGCGGACACACGGACACACGCTGCATGAAACTCACTCACAGTCGGCACGGCCCCATAGAGTAACATAGGTCCGTGCGAGGCGTGTGAAAATCACGCACGTTGCACGGATGTATTACACGTTCGTCTGAATAAGCCCTAACAATAAGGCCCAGTTCACAGAGTTTTTGGGCCTTGATATTGACTCGGACGCTGCGTCAGAATCAGCACCAAAGAACTTCCAAAACCGCCTCCCATTGATTTAATCTGAAATCAATGGGAGCCAGTCGCGGAAAAAAGAAAAAGCAGCACGTCCTTTCTTGCCGCGGTTCCGCCTCTGACCTCCCATCGAAATCAATGGGAGGCAGAAAATGCATTTTTCCCTGCGTTTTTTGTCTGCTGTCCTCAATCGCCGCGGGCAAAAAACGCGGCAAGATAGTTTGGGCAGGTCAAAATCTGCCTCAAAATTCGGTGCGCAGTTCGCGGGTGCGCATGCGCGGGAGTTTGCGGGTGTGCGCGATCGGTCGCACGGGCGGCAGTGTTTGACGACCCCCATGCTACCCAGGGCCGCCATCAGGGGGGGTATTATGGGTACTGATGTGAGAGGCCCGGCCAAACCTAATTGAAAGGGGGGCCCGCAGCTCACGACATTCTTTTGGTGAAAAAAACAAGCCCCATTGCAGGGGCCTGTTTTTTTTTTCTACCAAAGGCAAGTCGCGGCAGTTGCCGGGCCCCCCTTTCAATTAGGTTTGGCCGGGCCTCTCACATCAGTACCCATAATACCCCCCTGATGGCGGCCCTGGGTAGCATGATATGGTGCTGGACGGAGTACCGTTAACAGGCGGTGCCACGGTAGGGGGGGCCCAGAAAATTTAGCTGTAGGGGGCCCTGAAATTCCTGATGGCGGCCCTGTCTACAGGGGGCACTCTGGCATTATCTACAGGGGGCAATGTGGCCTTATCTACTGGTGGCTGTGTTGCGCTATCTACAGGTGGCTGTGTGGCGCGATCTATACAGGGGACTGCGGCATTATCTAGAGGGGGCCTGTGTGGCATTATCTACAGAGGGCACTGTGGCATTATCTACAGAGGGCACTGCGGCATTATCTAGAGGGACTGTGTGGCACTGTATACAGAGGGCACAGTGGTATTATCTACAGAGGGCACTGTGGCATTATGTACAGGGGGCACTGTTGCAATGGAGACCATAACATCAAGAAATTGCACAGCAGTTTGAGAAAATACCTTCGTGAATTTAATCCATGGCTCGATGCTATTGAGATAATCATGAAAGTCATTGAGCTCCGTCACAGAGCCCCTCCAGATGAGGCAGACATCCTCTGTGTATCTCCACCACTCCATAACTTTGTTGAAGTGGTGGGACACATAGATAAAGTCCTCCTCAAGGACTGACATGTTGATGTTAGTGTAAGTCGGTGCCATGTTGGCACCCATGGCGGTCCCCCGTAGCTGTAAATAGAAACTGTCACCGAACAATAAGTAATTGTTAGTGAATACAAACTCAACTAATTCTAGTGTAAAGTCACTAAACCGAGATGAGAAATCAGATGTGTGTAATTTTGAGACTGCAGCCAGTCCCCTTGTGTAGTTAAAGGGGTTGTCCACTACTGGACAACTGATAACCTATCCACCAGATAGGTCATCAGTATATGATCGGCGCGGGTCCAACACCTGTAACCCGCACTGATCAGCTGCTCCGGCTGCCTCCAGGCACCGGACGTCCATACCGAAAGCAGATGGCTCCGGTGACTAAATTGCGGCTGAGCTGCAGTACTGCAGCTCTGCTCCTATAAACAGGTTATATAAATCAATTTCAGTCTCGAGCCAATTGGTTAATGATGAGGGACAAAATGTTAACCCCTTATTCAAAACCTGCAATTAAATATCAGTCAGTGGTTTAGAGCAGTGAACCCCAACCACCAGGCCGCGGACCAATACCGGGCCACGGATCATTTGGTACTGGGCCGCGGTATCTGGTATCCGCCCTGGTGGCCTCAGGGAATTTCGGGTGAAAAAACGCACCAAACCGGAATGTCCACTGAGGAAAACTGCTGAGCATTAGCCGCCGGCCTGTGATTGGCTGCAGCAGCGGTCACATGGGATAAAACATCATCCCAGGAGTCCGACTCTCTAACGTCATCCAGGCCGGCCTCCTGTGATGTTTCATCCCATGTGACCGCCGCTGGTCCCAGTTCCAACTGCGTCTGCATCCTCAGGATGCAGATACAGTTCGAATTGAATGCTGGAGCAAATAGTGACAGCTCCTTGCCCCAGCATTCACACAGCCGTGAGCGGTTCGGCACAGGCAGGCGCGATGTTGTGATGTCATCACGCCCGTCTGCGCCGAGTCACTCTTAGCACAGACTGGAGGAGAAAGATCTTCCACCCGTTGTGGGAACGGGGATAGGTAAGTAATTATGTTATTATTTTTTATTAGGCATATATGGGGGCATTATACTGGGTATGGGCGGGGGGGGGGGGGCTGATATGGTGGCAGCTATGGGAGCATTTTACTGTATGGGGCAGCTAAGGGGGGCCAAATACTGTATGGGGGGCATTATACTGTGGGGGCAGTATATTGTGAGGGGGCAACTATACTGTGAGGGGGGCATTATGCTGTGAGGGGGCAACTATAGGGAGCATTATACTGTGGGGGCAGCTATGGGGGGCATTATACTCTGAGGGAGGCAGCTATGGGGAGCAATATATTGTGTGGGGGCATTATACCGTGGAGGCAGCTATGGGGAGCATTATACTGTGGGGGAAGCTATGGGGAACATTATATTGTATGGGGCAGCTATGTGGAGCATAATACTATGGGGGCATTATACTGTGTGGGGAAGTTATGGGGAGAATTATATTGTGTGGGGGCATTATACCGTGGAGGCAACCATAAGTGCATTATACTATGGGGGCATCCATGGGGACTGTTGGGCAAGGCGGCTGTGCATAGGCACGGGCAGGGGTCTGGTGGTGTTGGGGAAGGGTAGGGGGGTGTAAGGGTGGTCAACACCACCGAGGACTTACCTGTCCAGAGCGGGATGGCATCGGCGTCTGTCAGGCACGCGCGTAAGCGCCGGAAGTGAGGGGACGCGCGACCGGAAGTGGTCAGAAGAGCGCGAAGGGACGGAGGAGGAGCGAGGTGAGGGAAGACCGGAAGGTGGAGAGAGGGGGCGAGAAGGCAGAGGAGACGCGCGATGAGGAGAGAGGAAGGAAGGCAGTAGAAGCGGCAGAGTGTGGCAGAAGGGAGTGAAGCGGCGGAGAGGGAGATAAGCGGCAGGGAGACCGTTGGAGCAGGGAATCAAGGCAGGCAGCCTTGGAGTGAGGGGGAAAGGGAAGAAGAGCAGGACCAGAGGGAGACCGGCTGGACAAATGTGAAGGAAGGGGGCCGCAGTGAGTACCCAAGAACCCCCAGCAGCCAGCAGCACTAAACCCCCCAACAGCCAGCAGCACTAAACCCGCCAGCAGCACTAAACCCCCCCAGCAGCCAGCAGCACTAAACCTCCCAGCTGCCAGCAGCACCAGCAGCACTAGCTGCCCAACAGCACTAGTCACCCAGCAGCCAGCCGTACTAGTCGCCCAACAGCCAGCAGTACTAGTCACACATCAGCACCAGCTGTGCAGAGGTCCCGCCGTGCAGAGGTCCCGCCGTGAAGAGGTTTCGCCGTGCAGAGATCCAGCCGTGCAGAGGTCCAGCCGCGCAGCCGTGTAGAGGTCCAGCCATGCAGAGGTCCAGCTGTGGAGAGGTCCCACCTTGCAGAGGTCCCGCCGTGCAGAGTTCCCCGCGTGCAGAGGTCCCGCCGTGCAGAGGTCCAGCCGTGCAGAGGTGCTGCAGTCAGACCCTCGGACGTCACCCCAAAGCGAAGGGAGACGACGCAGAGGAGCAGAGGTACTGGACCTGTTTCTCCCTAAGCGAGGACGAGGAAGCGTGACCACCGTAGTCGCGACAGTAAACCAGAGACCTTCCCATATGGAGGGGGTGGAACAGCCATTGAGCCACGCCCTTCAACGCCCAAAACTTTTGCTCGTGGTTATCTCGTGGCCGTGTTCCGGCGTTCATTCAAGAGGACAATCGTTACACGAAGTTAAATGTGTTAACCAGGAAGAGGAGATCCGTTGCTGAATTTTTCACAGTAAACAACCGTTAAACCAACCGCAGTGTCGTATCTATTGCCCACCACAGCAGCACCCACCTACACAATTTGGCGTAGTCGGCAGGATCCAAGACCCGGGTTAGAGGATGGAACCGTCAAGCAGTGGGGGCGCCGCCGAACCTGCCACGCCTGTCGCAATCGCAATACCGGTGGGAGCTGCTTTGATGAACATCCCTAAATTTGATGGACAGAGTGTACCTATTGCAGATTTGGCCGAGAGGGTACGGGCAGCCGCCCGTTTGTTCCAGGTGCCATTAGCCCACCAAGCCGACTTAGCACTCAATTCCCTAGAGGGGGACGCAAGGAGAGCTGTACTGGTCCTACCAGCTAACCAGCGTGACATGCTAGAAGCTATTATCAATAGACTGGACTCATTATTCGGGGATGTCACTTCAGCCGCTGATCTGCGAAAGAAATTCTACACGTGGGTGCAAAGGAATGGGGAGTCCCTCCAACAATTTGCGGTGGGGCTTCAAGATATGTGGAGTCGGTTGGTGAAGAAAGACCCAGAGGGATGTGCAGCGCTACCCGAGTCTGACCAGATTGTGAGGGACCTTGAGGAGGGCGCTGCGAAAGTGCATCGGAGCCACACCAATGGTGACGATGGGCGATGCGCTAAGAGAAGTCCTGGAACTCCATCGAGAGGAAGCTGGGGAAGCCAATGTAGCCTCACAATGTACTGGCCCTACAGAAGCAACGACAGGTGGAGTGGAGCGACCGGGATCCAGGTTTCAAGATTTCGCCCGGGATGTCCGGGAACCAATCCGGGAGTTGAAAATGGAGGTTGCGCAGTTGAGAGTGATGGCCGGTGGACCGCCGCCACCGCTGCGATCATCCAGAGGGCCACCAGGTGGCCCTCGTCGTTGTTGACGCTGTGATCAACCAGGAAATTTTGCCCGAGAGTGTAGAGCGGAGCGGTTGCCCAGAAGGGAACAGCCACCGTTAAACTAGGAACTACTGCCGCTGAGGGTCAAGCCGCGGGAAATTCACTGTTAGGTCCACGAGGGAACGGGGAACTGTTGACGGGCCGATGCCCAGTGGTGACGGCCGTCATTGGGGGAGTGGAGGTCCCCTGCCTGATTGATACGGGATCCGAGGTGACGACCATGACGTACCAGCTATTCCACGACAAGTTCCAGAACCATCAGAGGTTAGAGGCACCCTGGATAGACCTAACGGCAGCCAATAGCCTTCCAATTCCGATGGCGGGGGTGACATGGATACCGGTGGAGGTGTTTGGACGAGAGTTCCAGTGGTCCGGCATTGTGGTCGTCCATAACTGGGCTCGACCAGGTGTACCCGTAATCATTGGCATGAATGTTCTGCAAGAGATATATGGGCTAATGTTCAACAAGGTCGGGGAGAGTTATTGGAAGCGGCTGGCATCTGATCAGAAGGTACAACGGACCCTATTTTATGTTCATCAGGTGTGTCAACAGCAAGCAAGCTGGAAGACTCTCGTGGGGCAAGTGGGAATGGTCCATGCTCCAAGCAGAACGGGAATTCGGGTGCAACCCGGCAAGAGGTCGCTATTCCTTTGATGGTCGGGACACACCACCGGCTGAAGTGCACCCTGGTCGTAGTGGAACCCGTAAAGACTATGGGGAATCCTAGTGCGTGGGTGGTAGGAAGAACGATGTTTCGACTCTCAAGAGGCATGGTCACAGTCCGGTTGATGAATCATACACAGAGCGCCATTGTCATCTCAGCGGGCACAGTACTGGTGAGCATCGTGTTAGTCCGGCCGGAAGACGTGTCCGTTCCAACCAATACCGAATGCCCTGCAGAAAGGTCAAGACAAGAGGCTCAGGGTCCTACTCCAGAAAAGGATTCAAGCAATCGGCTGTGGAAACAGTTGGAGCTGGACGGAGTAGCCCCGACGACAGAGGCCGAGGAGCAGTTAAAGCTTTTGGTGCGACGGTTTGACTGGGTGTTCGCCCAACATGAAAAGGATTACGGGTGTACCACAACTATCGAGCACGAAATCCACACCGGAATCAACCCACCTATCAGGGAACGGTATCGAAATATCCCACTGGCATTGCATCGAGAGGTGAAGGACCTATTACAGGAGATGTTGGAAGGCCAAGTGATCAGGGAGAGTCAGAGTCTGTGGGCAGCCCCAATCGTTCTGGTACGTAAGAAGGATGTCACTCTCAGATTTTGCGTGGACTATCGGAAGATAAACACATGCACTCATCGGGATGCCTATCCGCTACCACGGGTGGAGGAGTCATTAAAGGGAATGTGTTGCCAAATTAAACATTTAGTGTGTGGGTGATTAAACATTGTTCAAATTTTTTTATTTTTTTTTTGCACGAGCCAGGAAATATTATAAATTATTTCTAATTTATAATACTACCCATTTTTGGTCACTAGATGGAGCTGTTCCCAAAATTGCAGCATTGCAACATTGGGTTAAAAGCCCTCGCTCTAGTGAGCTCTCGGCATCCCCCCCTCCTTTATCCTGGCTAGTGCCGGGATAAACGAGGGGTTTGAACCTCCTACACTGTGTGTCGCCATTTTTTGAGCTAACCCACAGTGTAGTAGGTTTACATACAGTAGTAAACACACAAAAACACGAACATACATTGAAATCGCTTACCTGCTCCTGCCGCCGTGGCTCCCTCCGGCCCGTCCGCTCCGTTTGCTGTCGCTGGTGCAAGTGCATAAATCCGGAAGCCGCGACCGGAAGTAGTAATATTACTGTCCGGCCGCGACTTCCGGTCCACAGGAAAATGGCGCCGGACGGCGCCAATTTAGAATAGGACTGTGTGGGAGCGGCGCATGCGCAGTTCCCACACAGACGCCGTACACTGCAGTCAATGGGACGGGAGCCGTTCGCAGTCCCTATGGGACTGTGGCTGCCGTATTCCATGTCTGTATGTGTCGTTAATCGACACACACAGAAATGGAACAAAAAATGGCAGCCCCCATAGGGAAGAAAAAGTGTAAAAATAAGAAAAAGTAAAACACAAACACACAAATGAATATAAACGTTTTTAATAAAGCACTAACATCTTTAACATATTAAAAAATAATTTGTGATGACACTGTTCCTTTAACTGCCATGCAAGAAGCACGATTTTATACAACACTGGACCTAGCCAGTGGGTACTGGCAGGTGCCCATGAAGGAAGAAGACAAGGAGAAGACGGCATTCATCACTCCCTCGGGACTATTTGAATTTAACCAAATGCCGTTTGGGCTCACCAACGCACCCAGTACATTCCAGAGGTTAATGGAACATTGCTTAGGGGACTTGAATTATAAGTCGGTGCTGATCTACCTGAACGACATCGTAATTTTCTCCAAGACCTTCACCGAATATCTCCGGCACCTACATGTGGTGTTGGAGCGGCTGGGCAAGTATGGTCTCAATTTGAAGCCTAATAAGTGTAAGTTGGCCCGTCAACAGATCAAGTACCTTGGTCATCTCGTGGATGGGGAGGGAATCATCCCAGACTCTGGGAAGGTGAAGGCGGTACAAGAGTGGCCCGTGCCAAAAAACACAACGGAAGTAAGGGCATACTTGGGATTAGTCGGATACTATTGACGACTTATTCAGGACTTCGCCAAGATTGCAGCCCCCCTCAATCAACTCCTGTGCGGACAACCCACGCAGAAGAAGGGAAGTCACAGCCGGAGTGTCGCCGAACAGTGGCAGGAACCTCAACAACGGGGAGTTGAAGACCAGACTACTGTCAGCCCCTATCTTAGCGTTAGCTGACTTTAATCAAACATTCCGGTTATACACCGATGGTAGCTTAAAAAGACTGGGAGCCGTGCTGGCACAACAGCAAGGAGGAACCGAACGGGTCATTGCGTATGGGAGCCGCAGCCTCTGACCAACAGAACGCAACCCCGCTAACTAAAGCTCATTCAGACTAGAGCTTCTAGCTATAGTGTGGGCCGTGACGGAACGCTTTGCCGAATATTTAGCCAGCAGCAAGGTGGACATCTACACTGATAACAACCCTCTGGCCTACCTAAATACTGCAAAATTTGGAGCGATGGAACAGAGGTGGGTGGCCCGGTTAGCTTGGTTCGACTACGTGATCCTACAAACCAGGCAAGGATCACACCAATGCGGATGCACTGTTCCGACAGCCCTGTGAAGCCCCTTAAGGAGAGGTGGATGAAGAACAAGAGGAAGTCGAGATTCCCCCACTGCGAGTGGTCCCGACAGAGTCTAGGATCAAGAGGGTTACTACAGCGGTCCAAGCAACTGCCGGGATGACTAACCTGTATGACCAAACCGAATGGGTGCGACGCCAACAGCTGGATGAGGACATCAGGGTATTTGCAGCCTGGGTAATTCAAGGGAAAAGACCAACACCGGCGGAGAGAAGCAGACTGACGTCGTGAGCACGGATCCTGGACCGCCAATTAGAGTGGTTGGAGCTGCGGAATGGAGTCCTGTACCGCAGAGTTTGGGCTCCGCGAGAGTACCGAGAACTATGGCAGCTGGTGTTACCAAAGGCAGACGTGAAGTCAGTATGCAGGTGGATGCATGAGAAGGGAGGCCACTTTGCAGCGGACAAAACGGTTCAATTGATCCGTAATCACTTATACTCTCCAGGATTAGAGGAGGTAACCAGGCACGTATGCGAAGAATGTGCAAACTGTGTGGTGCACAAGGCTGCTGAACAGTGTGAAGAGCCGATGGTCATCAAGATGGGAGAACCGCTAGAGCTGTTGTCGGTCGACTTCCTGACCATACAGGAAGTCACGTCGGGCCACAAGTATGCCTTAGTCTGTGTCGACCACGTCTCCAAATTTGCGGTAGTGATTCCAACCCAGGATCAGACTGCGTCAACAACGGCCACTGAATTGTGGAAACATGTTCTTTGTCCTTACGGGTGTCCGAGACGACTATTATCAGACCAAGGGCCGAATTTCGAATCCGAACTTATCCGGGAGCTGTGTGTCCTACATGGAATAAGAAAATCGAGGACGACGCCTTATCACCCATAAGGCAATGGGGCCTGTAAAATATTTAACCGCACATTACTTGGTCTGCTGCGAACCCTGGGGGAAGAGGAACAGGAACGATGACCCGAGTACATAGACAACCTGGTGTGGGCTTACAACCACAAAGTGCACCGCACAACGGGTTACACCCCCTATCAGCTGATGTTCGGCCGTCCCAGTCAGTTGCCACTAGCGCTCCTTTGGGAGACCCCAGAGTCTCACGTGGACAGGTCTCCCGCTGAATTGGTACAGGAACACCAGAGGCGTTTGGACATTGCGAAAGGCGGGGTGGAGAGTTGGAGTAAGAGAGAAGACTCCGAACCAAGCTAGACGTCAAACAATCTTTCATCCTGGAGATCGAGTATTGGTCCGAAACCGCAGAGCGACACGCGGGGGTAAGCTAGAACCCGATGGGAAAGAAGACCATATGTGGTAATTAAGCGTATTGAACTCCCGGTGTATGAAGTACGGCCAGAAGGGGATCGGGGCCAGAGTAGAAACCTACACCGGAACCTGTAGGGAAACACTAAGGGACCATTTGCAAGACAGACTGGGAAAACTAACAACGCTCAGGCATCGAACTAGGGGGTTGTACCCCTCTTATCGCCCAGGGTACTCACGGGTCAAAGGTCGTTCAAGATGTCCGGTGCGCGCGCTGCCCCTTTAAGAGCGGGGACGAGCGTGCGCGCGCACCCTGCGGGTTCTGGCAGAGGTGAGTGGATTCAAGCGCTGGCGTCTCCTGAGGAGGAGGCTAATTTGATAGCCAGCAGCTCCCGATCTCCAATGGAGTAATTGCGCTCAGCAGAAAAAAACAGTCTAGAGTAGTAGCCACATACTACTGCCTTTCCTTTGGAGCTCCTCTGGAACAGAAGTGCACCTGCACCGACAGAGGAAGTGTCCACTTCCAGTGAGAACTGCCGAGGTACGTCAGGATGATGGAGGATCGAGGCTGAAGTGAACGCTTTCTTGAGGCTAATAAATGCGGACTCTGCCTCTGGAGTCCACACTTTGGCGTTCACACTCTTCTTGGTAAGGGTAGAGATGGGAGACGTCAGAGAAGAGAAGTTAGGAATAAACTGCCGGTAGAAATTGGCGAATCCCAGGAACCGCTGTATGGCCCTTAAGCCTTGGGGATGTGGCCACTCCAGGACAGCCTTCACTTTCTCAGGATCCATCTTAAGGCCTTGATCCGAGATGATGTACCCCAGGAAGGGCAGAGAACTCTTCTCAAAGACGCACTTCTCCAGCTTGGCGTATAAATGATTCTCCCTCAATCGTAGTAGAACCTGACGGACATGCCTCTGATGAGTCGTATGATCTGGGGAGAAAATCAAAATATCATCGAGATAAACAACAACACAGACATAGAGTAGATCTCGGAAGATGTCGTTAACGAACTCCTGAAACACTGCGGGAGCGTTACACAGTCCGAAGGGCATCACCAGGTATTCGTAGTGCCCGTCCCGGGTGTTAAATGCCGTCTTCCATTCGTCACCCCGGCGAATCCGGACTAGATTGTAAGCCCCACGCAGGTCTAGCTTAGAAATTTTTTGGCCCCCTCGTATGCGATCAAATAGCTCAGAGATGAGTGGCAACGGGTATTTGTTCTTGACTGTGATCAGGTTGAGGCCCCTGTAGTCAATGCAGGGACGAAGGGATCCATCCTTCTTTTTAACGAAGAAGAATCCAGCCCCGGCCGGGGAGGAAGTTTTTCGTATAAAACCCCTCTCCAGATTCTCCTTGATATAGGCCGACATGGATAGAGACTCAGGCAAGGAGAGAGGATATACCCGTCCATGGGGAAGAGAGGCATTAGGAACCAGTTCAATGGGGCAGTCATAGGTGCGATGTGGAGGCAGCGTCTCAGCCTCCCTTTTGCTGAAAACATCTGCATACTGAGCAAAATGTGGAGGCAGTCCCGACAGCGACTGAGGCAGAGAAGGCTTGACAGGATGGATCTGCAACAGACAACGACCATGGCACTTGGAGCCCCATTGGAGAACCTCTCCAGAATTCCAGTCCAGGACTGGGGCATGTAGTCGAAGCCAAGGCAGGCCCAGCAGAACAGGATTGATGGCCTTGGGCAATACAAGGAACAAAATAAATTCAGAATTAAGTACTCCAACCTGGAGCTTCAACGGCTTGGTTTTAGAGATAATGGGATCAGGCAGAGGCAGTCCATTAACTGAGGCAACAGCCAAAGATGTCTCCAGGGGAACTGTGGGCAGCAGAAGATGATCCACAAGCTCTTTCTGGATGAAATTTGCAAGATAGGCAGAGACTTGATGCGTCCTGTCGCCGGATACCAAGGTCACAGGAATAGTCAATTTGGAAGTGAATCCTCTGTTAGATTCCGTTCCACCTAGGGTTGTCTCTCCAACCAATCCTAGGCAATGGGGTCTCTCCGGCCTCTGGGGGCACAGACGCACAATATGGCCTCCATGGCCGCAATACAAACAAAGTCCAGAAGTACGTCTGCGTTGTTTCTCCTGGATAGACAACTTAACATAATTACTCTGCATCGGGTCCTCTGGTGGGACGACTGAGGAGGATTGCGGGACAGCAAAATCCAGCCTGGGAAGTTCTCTCCCCCGGAGAACCTCTTGGGAACGTTCCCGGATCCTCATGTCGACACGGGAGACGAGTAGGATAAGATCGTCCAGGGTAGATGGCAGATCGGGAGTAGCCAGCTCGTCCTTGATCCCTGAAGACAGTCCCTGCCAGAATGTAGCCACTAAAGCCTCGTTGTTCCAGGTCAATTCAGCAGCCAGGATACGGAACTGAATGGCATACTCGCCCACGGAGAGGTCTCTCTAGTGTAGGGTCAGCAAGGATGCAGCAGCCGAAGAAACTCTCCCAGGTTCCTCAAAGATCGAGCGGAAGGTCTGTAAGAAGCACTGCAAGTCCCGGGTCTCTGGTCCCTGATGTTCCCATAGAGGATTGGCCCATGCCAGGGCTTTGCCGGTAAGGAGAGAGATGATGAAGGCGATCCTAACGTCATCCGATCAGAAGGACCTGGCATGTAGTCTGAAATGGATCAGGCACTGATTCAAAAATCCCCTGCAGTACCTCGGATCTCCGTCATAGCGTGGAGGTAGCGGCAAGAAACACAGGGGGTTGGTACCGGTACAGACAGGAAGTGTAGCAGGCGGAACCGCAGGAACGGGTGCGGTGATGACTTTGGTTGGACAAGCAGCCGATGGGCTATGGCGTTCACCGACAGGAGGAGCTGGTCTTGTCGTGACTGGAGATCCTCCATCTCAGCCAGCATGGCTTGTGTAGTCAACGTCTCAGGTTGACCAGCGGGGTCCATGGCCTGAGCGTACTGTCACGGAGCGGGTTAGTGGACCCACTAGGCCGTACCGCCGCAGCGGGGAGGCAGCTGGCCAAACAACAGGACACCCCAGAAATACAATGTCCCGCACAAGGGTACCTGAATAGTCCAGATGGTGGCTGCAGCTCTGGCACAGATGAGATGGGTGCAGCAGATGGCGCCAAACGTGGCGGATGACACAGGAGCAGCAAGTTGCGCCAGACGTGGCGGATTCCTCCGGACGTGGCAGATAACACAGGACGTGGCGGATTCCTCCGGACGTGGCAGATTCCTCTGGACGTGGCAGATGACACAGGACGTGGCGGATTCCTCCAGACGTGGCAGATGACACAGGATGTGGCGGATTCCTCCAGACGTGACAGATGACACAGGACGTAGCAGATTCCTCTGGACGTGGCAGATGACACAGGACGTGCGGGTTCCGGCGGAGGTGAGTGGATGCAAGCGCTGGCGTCTCCTGAGGAGGAGGCTAGGGCCAGCACTTGCCGACTCGTGGCTGCAGCTGTCAGCGGGAGGCTGGAGCTGACAGCCCGCAGCCACGGACATTACAGCTCCTAGGTCTGATAGAGTGACTCGATCTGCTACCACTCAGGCTGGTAGGCTGAGAAGTGGGAGAACCTATCACAGCCTGGCCAGACGGAGCTAGCTTCCGCCCTAGGTCTATTTATACCTTCATTTCCTGCTCTTCCTTTGCCTGGGATTCTATCTGGTTTCCTGGCTTTGCTGTTCCTGCTAGTACTTTTGACCTCTGCTTCAAATTGACCCTGGCTTTACTGACTACTCTCCTGCTCTGCGTTCGGTACCTCGTACACTCCTGGTTTGATTTGGTTCGTTCACTACTCTTGTTACTCACGGTGTTGCCGTGGCCAACTGCCCCATTACCCTTAGCTTCTGTGTACCCTTGTCTGTTTGTCTGTCAGGCACTTATTGAGCGTAGGGATCGTCGCCCAGTTGTACGCCGTTGCCTAGGATGGGCCGTGCAAGTAGGCAGGGACTTAGTGGCGGTAGATTAGGGCTCACCTGTCTGTCTCCCTACCCCGACATTACAACATCAGACGATAAGTCCCAATTCACACAGAGGTTTTTTTACGCTGATTTTAACATGGAAACCGCCTTTGAATTAGTGCCGAAAAACACACTAAATCTCCCCACATTGTTTTGGTGTTTTTTGACCGTACGGAAAAAAGAAGTGGCATGCCCTATCTTGAAATCAATGGGAGGCAGAATAAAAACACATTTGTAGCTCATTTGAAGAATTTTTTTCCATTTGATTCATAAAAAAAAAAAAAATTTGTAAAAAAACCTATAAAAAATGCTGCCATTATATAATCTGCTTGACAAAAACATCCATGTCAAATTACCAGAAGAGTGACATTGATTTCAATGGGAGGTCAGAGGCGAAAACCACTCAAAGGAAGAGCATGCCATTTTTTTTCTGCAGACAAAAGCCGCCTGGGAGAAAAAAAGCCTCTGCCTCTCATTGACATCAATAAACTCGGAAAGGATTCTATAGAGCAGAAAAAATTGTTCTTCTTGTGTTTCACTACATTTTTTCTGCATTTTTGTAAAAACATTTTGCTGTGCTTTTTACAAAAAATTACAAAAACAGCAGCAGAAGCACCACAATAATCCCACATGTCAAATTACCTTGTATATACCTACCATACTTGTCCCTTCTCATATGTACTTCTTGCTTTGTTTCAAAAAAGATTTCCCCTTTGAACCTGACCTATTATATGCCCTAACATTAGGAAAAATAACCAGGCAGCTTCCTGAGTTTCTCTAGGACCCAGAACGGCTTATCATGTGGGAAACCCCAGTTTATGACATCATCATGGCTTCCTCCCTGACATCAAATGGACACTCATTCTATGATCCACTTTAGGGTCAGTACTGACTAGGGTACCACGGCCATCAGAGGTTTCTGGGATCTCCTCCGTTAGACAAGACTTGACTGTACGTGACAGCTGAACCACTTGGTTTACATATATTGCATTAGCGTCGAAGTCCGCGTCCACTTAGTTATAAAATAGTGTTAGGAGCAGATTTTCTACATCACTTATCCAATTCTTAAATTGCTTCTTGTGAAGACAGGTGCTATTTTTGTTACTTTTCGATCCTGTATATATTAACTGTTCATTTGCAAATGCAAAGGTGTTTTCTCTAAATACATGTGAAGTACGTAAAGTACACAGGCTTCAAATTGTAACTCAATAAGCACCGAAACATTTTATAGAATGACTGGAAATAATACTACTTTGGAAAAAGAGAGATTTACAGCTGTAGTAGAGCTAAATTTGTCGTTAACTAAAGCCACGCAAAGATGAGTAAACTCGCCATGGTGATCTTGGGTGTGCGTCCCATTTCACTCACGTGGTCAAGAGCAGCTCCTATACACAACCACAGCTCTGATCTAAGGGTCTTTAACGTTCAACCCCTTGTATGCCTCAATCAATGCTGACCACGGCACACAAGTAAAGAGATAGAGGTTATGATCCCCCTTTGGTCATGTCACCATCATATATGCAGATAGCCCGGGGTCCACTGAGGGACCCCAGAGCAGTCTGGCCATATTGAATGTTGTTAGGGCATACTTAGGGATGCTCGTTCAGTCCATTCACTGGAATGCTTTGACGGCTAAATCCAGGAGTCAGAACAGTCATGGACTACCGTTTGCCACATATGGAGGGAAACGACAGTCTGAAAGTCATGGCATGTCAAGTCGTGACGTGTCGTCTCAGAAGGGTGGGGCAGTATTGCTCACAGTGCAGAGAGACTAAGACGACACGTCAATACAAGCCCAGGGACTACCGAACTTCCGGCAACGGAGGAGTGCGATAAGATCTCACAAAGTCATATGATACTGAGTTTTGGTAACTGTTGCTTAGTTCATTCAGGATGGAGGATGGTGGAAGTCAATTTTTTTTTAGCTATTTCATTATTTCCTTTTAGCTTCAACCAAGATTGGAAACAGGATAGTTCGCTAGGCTACGCTTTTTATTTCTATGGAGGTTTACAGAAACACAGTAGCACAGCAAACTGCGCTATTTACGTAAGCCCGACCCCGCCGGGTGCGCCTCTGCAGTAATAAACATGCGTTGGGAGGGAGGCCCACTGGGTTGGGGCCCACTCAGATGTGTTTCGCCCCCCCCCCTGTGCTAAACCCCTAGTTACGCCTCTGCTTGCGATGCTAGAAAAAGTGGACATGCACGTGTTCTAAAAAGATTGAGGATGGACCCTAGGAAGAATTTTCTCTGGTGGCTCAAGGAACCACAGTCCGACTCTTGAGAACAACAATTCAACAACATTGGCTGCCAATTAATGATTAAAAGGACCCTAGGATCAACAAGAAAAAGTTTCTCTACATGACTATACTCGATAATATGTGATTATTTTTCCTATCATTAGGCAGATAAAAAAAATCTGGTATCCGTGTTGGCTGTTTAGCAGACAGAACCCGCGCCCCATAAATGCCTTACAAGAAGAGGAGTCAATAATCCGACGGCCCAACATCCTGGACCTCGTGGTTTGATTCCACTTTCTTTTTCCTGCTTTGTTTCTTAATTCTTGCTATTCTTGTCATGTTTACCATCTGTTTACCTAGATTCTTTGATTTAATTATCCCACTCAGTGCATATCAATGTGTTCTTATGTAGCCGGAATGCCAATTCAATTCTGTTGCTAGGTTCACAACAAAAGGTAAAGTTACAATCCTACCTAAGAGATAAACAAGGATCTGTTAGGGGACTCGAGTCCACAATAGGTTGGTCTGTAAAATTGAAACACTGCCACGGAACTGCTCATTAAAGTTAAAAATAAAATTAGACTTAAAATCATGATTCCAGGAAAAACATTTTTTTCACAAAACTATCCAGCCCTTATTACTGAAAATCAGGTTGTAATTATAATTTGTGTCATTTGATTTAAAAAGCATTCCTTTGGCAATGATGTGTTAAATTTAAATACAAGCATTCTCTTCTCCTACCCTACCCGTTTTTTTTTAGTTTTCTATTTGTAGAAGTTTCGTACATTTTTTACGTTTAACAACTTACTCAAAAATATGTATTTCGCAAATGTTCAGTTTAGAGAAATATATTCTGAGATATATATATATATATATATATATATATATCACACACAATAGTGGGCCAATCGTATGTGGACACCACTCATAATTATTCAGTTCAGGTGTTTTAGCCACACCCATTGCAAACGAGTTAATAAAAATCAAGCACACAGCAATGTGGTCTCCATAGTAGTAATATGGGTCGTACTAAAGTGCTCAGTGACATTACAGTGATAGAATGCCACCTATACTACACATCATTTTGTGACATTTCCAATCTGCTATATCTGTTACCTTACCATTGTGTTATTGTTATGCGCTAGATCTGCCCTGGTCAACTGTAAGTGCCATTATTATCTGCTAGATTTGCCCTGGTCATCTGTAAGTGCTTTTATTGTCTGTTAAATCAGCCCCAGTCACCTGGAAGTCCTATTATTATCTACTAGCTCTGCCCTGGTCACCTGTAAGTGTTATTATTATCTGCTAGATCTTCCCCGGTCAACCGTAAGTGTTATTATTAGCTGCTAGATCTGCCCCGGTCATCTGTAAGTGCTATTATTATCTGCTAGATCTGCCCCGGTCACCTGGAAGTGCTATTTTTATCTACTAGATCTGCCCCGGTCACCTGTAAGTGTTATTATTATCTACTAGATCTGCCCTGGTCACCTGAAAGTGCTATTATTATCTACTAGATCTGCCCTGGTCACATGTATGTTGTGTACATCATAGCACTACAGGTTTCACCCCATACCAGTTGCTGGTTGGTCGACCCGGAAGGTTGCCAATGTCCCTTTTGCTGGATCCACCAGAGGCAAGTAAAGTATATACTCATTCACAGTGGATTGAGGAACATAAAGCTAAACTACAATGGGTCTGAGACTTCGTTAAAGCAGCAGGCGAACAGGGTACAACTTCCACCATGCCTAGGAGGCCCAGAGTTCCACCACTGTTTCCAGGATATCGTGTTCTAGTGCGGAACAAAAGAGGCAGCCGAGTGGGAAAATTGGTGACCAAATGGGAGCTTCACCCACATGTGGTGCAGGGGCAGCTGGATCCAAATCTACCTGTGTACGTCAAGCCAGAAGATAGGGATGGCCCTCTCCGAACTCTGCACCGGAGTCATCTAAAACCTTGCAACTTCCCTAGGGAGCGAGTGGAAAAGGTGCCTCCACCTTCGCCCAGGTTATCAGCGACACCGTCTGAACTTGAGTGGTGAGCAGCTGTTCCACCAGATCAGATCACAGAGGCACGATTGACAGACGATGAAATTCAAAGACCAGAGGAAGCCGGGCCGGGGGCTTCCCGCTACCCAGCACGGAACAACCGAGGACTTGTTCCGACCCGACTGAGGGACTTTGACTTGTCAGTGGTTGGTGTAGAGGACTACACCCCTCAACAGGGGGAGGAAAGCGTGGGGTGTTTCCTGGTCACCCACCAGGTATTGTAAATGGTTGCGTGTTTTGCTCTCTCACCCTCTTGTGTGTGTCCCCCAGTGTCTGTCTTGTTTGTTTGTATCCTCCCGTTTCTGTATGTCTTCCCAGTGGGCGGGGGTGAGGTTGGGTTTCCCTAGCAAACAAGGAGACACAGCAGCCCTGCACTAAGGGGGGTTCCTATTGAGCCCTGTATTAGTGCACAGATCAGGTGACCACACTGCTCAAGGTGATTGGTGCGGCATGTGGATAGAAAGAGTTTAGAGAGAGAAAAGAGGTGGAGTTAGAAAAAGGCGGGAAAGTGTGAGGTAATGACAGTGGAGGGAGTTAGAGTGACAATAGGTAGAAAGAAACTGAGCATGAGAGTGTGTGGCCGAGTGTCTAGGAATCCAACACCACAAAGTGTCATCAAGTCAGAGGGACCTGAGAATGAGGTCTGAATAAATTATATCCAGAATATAATTATCAAGTGAAGTCTGGTCGTCCCTCCACTGCTGGTGGTAATTTGAGTGAACAGTCATCTTTGAAGTATTATTTCCTGGTTATAAATATACAAGTTTCAAGCAAAGTATGTTTATGTTATAGCCAGTGCAAAGCGGTCTTAAAGGGGCGGTAATCATCTTATTCAATGGACTGATTTGCATGGACTTTGCACTATCTACTTACTTTACAATACCCCCATAAATAATTGTACCTAAGGTACCCGAACTGTTGCCAGAGTACCACCGAGGGTATCCGTGTGCGAAAGGTAGTGGTGCCACCGCAACGACCCGCGTAAGTGTAGCAGGGGTAGGAGGGCGTCCTCCACAAAAGAATCTGGTGCAACCCGGTGACATAGGTAAATAAAGACATCGGGATAAGCCGTGTGGTAGACAGTGACGTCTCTGTGACTCGTGGCAGCACTACAGAAGGCGGGACCTGTGTGTCCACAGATTCCTTTGACACAAACGGCACGGTGGGAACTCCCGCGGAGGTCGAGTTCCCCGACCTCAGTTATTGACCGCTTTGCCTAAACTTATACGCTGCTGTTTAATAAAGAAGTTGATTAGTTGTTAGATCTGCCCCAGACACCTGTAAGTGCTATTATTATCTGCTAGATCTGCCCGGTCACTTGTAAGTGTTATTATTATCTGCTAGATCTGCCCAGTCACCTGTAAGTGTTATTATTATCTCCTAGATCTGCCCGGTCACCTGTAAGGGTTATTATCTTCTAGATCTTCCCCGGACACATGTGATATTATTACCTACTAGATCTGCCCCGGTCACCTGTAAGTGCTATTATTATCTGCTATATCTGCCCCGGTCACCCGTAAGTGTTATTATTGTCTGCAAGATCTGCCCCGGTCACCTGTAAGTACTATTATTACCTGCTAGATCTGCCCTGCTTACCTGTAAGTCTTATTATTATGTGCTATATCTGCCCCGGTCACCTCTAAATGTTATTATTATTATGTGCTTGATCCGTCTCGGTCACCTGTAAGTGTTATTATTGTCTACTAGGACTTCCTTGGTCACGTGTAAGTGCTATTATTATCTGCAAGATCTGCGCCGCTCACCTGTAAGTGCTACTACTATCTGCTAGATCTGCGCCAGTCACCTGTAAATGTTATTATTGTGAAGTGGAAGTGTATAGAAGTAACAACATCTAAGCCAAGTGCTGAAGCATGGCATAAAATAGTCACCTATCCTCTGTTGTATCACTCACCGGAGAGATCCACGCTTCCGTTGGAAGTGACACCAGCACCAGAACGGTGTGTCCGGTGTTTCATGAAATGGTTTTCAATGATCGCTGGGATGAATAAGAACAACAAATGTGAGCCAGACCTTCTCATCCAACATCAGCGCCTGATCTCACAAATGCTTTTTTGGTTGGATGGGCACAAGTTCCCACTGACACTCTCCAAAATCTTGTTGAAAACCTTCCAAGAAGAGTGAATGCTGTTATATCCGCAAAAGGAGCCCAATTCCATATTAACTTCCATGGTTTTGGAATGGGATGTCCAACAAGCTCATATAGGTGGGATGGTCAGGGGTCCACATACTGTATAAACTACTCTAATGAATATAGATTATTATCATTTTTACGATACCTACAGAAAATGTTGGACTTTACTTAAAACATTGATAATAAATAATGTTTTAAGTACAGCCCACCATTTTCTGTAGGTATCAAACAAACAAGGTTTTGGAGAGTGTCAGTTGTAAAAAATACAACCAGAAACTTAGGTCTAATGCACACGACAGTTGTGCCACTTGGGCCATTTTTTACAGCATCCGAGTGGCACCCGATAGTCTTCACGGACTCATTCACTTTAGCGGGTGAATCGGGTCCGTGAAAAATAGTCCGAGTCTCCGATTCGAGGAAAGATAGAACACGTCCTATCTTTCCTTGGATCACTGACGGTACTCAGACGGCGCACACGGTCGTGTGCATGTGGCGTAAGAGTATATAATTCATACTAGTGAGACAACCCATCCTGAATAGAGCAACATCTCACAATAATATACTGTACACTACATACTATAACATTTCCTCAGCACTATTTGGGCTTCGTTCACATCTGCGTCAGCGTCCCGTTCTGACGTTCCGTCAGAGCTTGCAGTCAAAACGGGACCCTGACTAAAACAAATGGAAACCGTAGGTTTCCGTTTGCATCAAAATTGATTTTATTGGTGACTAATCCGATGCCAATGGCTTCCGTTTGTCACCATTGTGTAAGTGTTCCGTCGTTTTGATGGAATCAATACCGTAGTCGACTGCGCTATTCATTAGCTGTTATTTTTGCACCGTGGTGCACTGTTATTTGACACTACATGGCATTTTTATTTATTTGTAATTGTTAGCTCACTGTGTGGAAAGATTATTTGGACACTGAAGGGAAAGATTATTAATATTTGTTTGTAACATTTTTTTTCTGTACACTATAAGACTATTATGAATGCTGTATCGCAGTATTATGTGGGTTCTGTATGGCAGTATTATGTGGGTTCTGTATGGCAGTATAATGTGGGTTCTGTATTGCAGTATTATGGGTTCTGTATGGCAGTGTTATGTGGGTTCTGTATGGCAGTATTATGGGATTCTGTATGGCAGTATTATGTGGGTTCTGTATGGCAGTATTATGTGGGTTGTGTATGGCAGTATTATGTGGGTTCTGTATGGTAGTATTATGTGGTTCTGTATGGCAGTATTATGTGAGTTCTGTATGGCAGTATTATGTGGGTTCTGTATGTCAGTATTATGTGGTTTCTGTATGGCAGTATTATGTGGGTTCTGTATGGCAGTATTATGTGGATTCTGTATGGCAATATTATGTGGGTTCTGTATGGCAGTATTATGTGGGTTCTGTATGGCAGTATTATGTGGGTTGTGTATGGCAGTATTATGTGGGTTCTGTATGGCAGTATTATGTGGGTTCTGTATGGCAGTATTATGTGGGTTGTGTATGGCAGTGTTATGTGGGTTGTGTATGGCAGTATTATGTGATTCTGTATGGCAGTATTATGTGGGTTCTGTATGGCAGTATTATGTGGGTTCTGCATGGCAGTATTATGTGGATTCTGTATGGCAGTATTATGTGGGTTATGTATGGCTGTATTATGTGAGCTCTGTATGGCAGTATTATGTGGGTTCTGTATGGCAGTATTATGTGCGTTATGTATGGCAATGTTATGTGGGTTCTGTATGGCAGTGTTATGTGGGTTCTGTATGGCAATATTATGTGGGTTCTGTATGGCAGTATTATGTGGGTTCTGTATGGCAGTATTATGTGGGTTCTGTATGGCAGTGTTATGTGGGTTCTGTATGGCAGTATTATGTGGGTTCTGTATGGCAGTATTTTGTGGGTTCTGTATGGCAGTATTATGTGAATTCTGTATGGCAGTGTTATGTGGGTTGTGTATGGCAGTATTATGTGGATTCTGTATGGCAGTATTATGTGGGTTCTGTATGGCAATATTATGTGGGTTCTGTATGGCAGTATTATGTGGGTTGTGTATGGCAGTGTTATGTGGGTTGTGTATGGTGTATTATGTGGGTTGTGTATGGCAGTGTTATGTGGGTTGTGTATGGCAGTATTATGTGATTCTGTATGACAGTATTATGTGGGTTCTCTATGGCAGTATTATGTGGGTTCTGTATGGCAATATTATGTGGGTTCTGTATGGCCGTATTATGTGGGTTCTGTATGGCAGTATTATGGGATTCTGTATGGCAGTATTATGTGGGTTCTGTATGGCAAGATTATGTGGGTTCTGTATGGCAGTGTTATGTGGGTTCTGTATGGCAGTGTTATGTGAGTTCTGTATGGCAGTATTATGTGGGTTGTGTATGGCAGTATTATGTGGGTTCTGTATGGCAGTGTTATGTGGGTTCTGTATGGCAGTGTTATGTGGGTTCTGTATGGCAGTGTTATGTGATTCTGTATGGCAGTATTATGTGGGTTCTGTATGGCAGTATTATCTGGGTTCTGTATGGCAGTGTTATGTGTGTTGTGTATGGCAGTATTATGTGGGTTGTGTATGGCAGTGTTATGTGGGTTGTGTATGGCAGTATTATGTGATTCTGTATGGCAGTATTATGTGGGTTCTGTATGGCAGTATTATGTGGGTTGTGTATGGCAATATTATGTGGGTTCTGTATGGCCGTATTATGTGGGTTCTGTATGGCAGTATTATGTGGGTTATGTATGGCAGTATTATGTGGGTTCTGTATGGCAGTATTATGTGGGTTCTGTATGGCAAGATTATGTGGGTTCTGTATGGCAGTGTTATGTGGGTTCAGTATGGCAATATTATGTGGGTTCTGTATGGCAGTATTATGTGGGTTGTGTATGGCAGTGTTATGTGGGTTGTGTATGGCAGTATTATGTGGGTTGTGTATGGCAGTGTTATGTGGGTTGTGTATGGCAGTATTATGTGATTCTGTATGGCAGTATTATGTGGGTTCTGTATGGCAGTATTATGTGGGTTCTGTATGGCAATATTATGTGGGTTCTGTATGGCCGTATTATGTGGGTTCTGTATGGCAGTATTATGGGATTCTGTATGGCAGTATTATGTGGGTTCTGTATGGCAAGATTATGTGGGTTCTGTATGGCAGTGTTATGTGGGTTCTGTATGGCAGTGTTATGTGAGTTCTGTATGGCAGTTTTATGTGGGTTGTGTATGGCAATATTATGTGGGTTGTGTATGGCAGTATTATGTGGGTTGTGTATGGCAGTATTATGTGGGTTCTGTATGGCAGTATTATGTGGGTTCTGTATGGCAGTATTATGTGGATTCTGTATGGCAGTATTATGTGGGTTCTGTATGGCAGTATTATGTGGGTTCTGTATGGCAGTGTTATGTGGGTTCTGTATGGCAGTGTTATGTGGGTTCTGTATGGCAGTGTTATGTGATTCTGTATGGCAGTATTATGTGGGTTCTGTATGGCAGTATTATGTGGGTTGTGTATGGCAGTATTATGTGGGTTGTGTATGGCAGTGTTATGTGGGTTGTGTATGGCAGTATTATGTGATTCTGTATGGCAGTATTATGTGGGTTCTGTATGGCAGTATTATGTGGGTTCTGTATGGCAGTGTTATGTGGGTTGTGTATGGCAGTATTATGTGGGTTGTGTATGGCAGTGTTATGTGGGTTGTGTATGGCAGTATTGTGTGATTCTGTATGGCAGTATTATGTGGGTTCTGTATGGCAGTATTATGTGGGTTCTGTATTGCAATATTATGTGAGTTCTGTATGGCCGTATTATGTGGGTTCTGTATGGCAGTATTATGTGGGTTCTGTATGGCAGTGTTATGTGGGTTCTGTATGGCAGTGTTAAGTGATTCTGTATGGCAGTATTATGTGGGTCCTGTATGGCAGTGTTATGTGGGTTGTGTATGGCAGTGTTATGTGATTCTGTATGGCAGTATTATGTGGGTTTTGTATGGCAGTATTATGTGGGTTCTGTATGGCAGTGTTATGTGGGTTGTGTATGGCAGTATTATGTGGGTTGTGTATGGCAGTGTTATGTGGGTTGTGTATGGCAGTATTATGTGATTCTGTATGGCAGTGTTATGTGGGTTCTGTATGGCAGTATTATGTGGGTTCTGTATGGAAATATTATGTGGGTTCTGTATGGCCGTATTATGTGGGTTCTGAATGACAGTATTATTTGGTCTTTTACTTAATTTCACTCATTGTCAATCCATGGCACAACTATATGGGCACACTAAGGCGGTAGTTTTGGGTACCCTGTAGAACTTATTTTCAAAATACTTCCTTAGACCCTATTCGCGCAGAGTTTTTTATGCTGTTTTTGACACGGAAACCGCGTCGGAAGCCGCACGAAAAAATGGCCGAAAACACCTCCCGTTGACTTCAATGGGAGGCGGAGGCGTTTTCTTCAGGCGTGTCCGTCTCTGACCTCCCATTGACATCAATGGGAGGAAGAGAAAGTGGGTTTCGCTGCATTTTTTGCTTTCATCCCCCAAAACACCCCATGCTACAGTTTATGGCTGTTTTTACCTGGTTTATGGTTGGTACATTATCCGGTAGTTCTTGTTTCTTGAAGACAAGCATCCGCTTTTTTTCCGATAGCGGATCTCTTTCTCTCCCTGTGCAGTGTCAGTGCATGCGCTGTTTATCCTTTCTCACTAGTCAGTGTGAGCATGCGCAGTGTAAACCACGTACGTTTTTACCCTATCTTATTTGCTTTCAGGGTTTCCGTAGTCTGTGTGATATCGACATCCGAGAATGCGCTGAAGATTACCCATTTGAACTACCAATGACAAAATTTTGATTGAAATGAATACATACATATTTATTCTTATGCCCATATATAAAATTCATGGAGCCAAGAGCACTTCTGGGAACAGTGTTTCCCAGTCTAAAAAGGCGGACACGTGTGGAGCGATGCGGGACAGCCAACTTTACTCTGTCAAGATATGTAGATGAACAGAGGAACCAAAGGAAGAGAACCTACATAAAAACGTAAAATTATACCAGGGTCTGATCTTATGTAAACAGGGAAGTACAATATATAAATATTAAAGAAGTCCAGCGTCTGATCAGGTAGTATGAAGAAAAGTTGTAGACGTCTGCCTTAAAGGGGTTGTCTCATTACATCAATGTCCAACCAGTAGGGGCCAGAACAATGTGACCCAATTATGTAGCAGCAACACTAGGTAGGGAAGCTCTATGTCAAACCATCTCCTGTTGGCTCTGCTTGGCATCATATTCAATGGCCGACCATGTGGGCTCTGGAATAATCATAGTCAATGGCCGACCATGTGGGCTCTGGAATAATCATAGTCAATCTCCGACCATGTGGGCTCTGGAATAATCATAGTCAATGGCCGACCATGTGGGCTCTGGAATAATCATATTCAATGGCCGACCATGTGGACTCTGGAATAATCATAGTCAATAGCTGACCATGTGGACTCTGGAGTAGTCATAGTCAATGACCGACCATGTGGGCTCTGGAATAATCATAGTCAATGGCCAACCATGTGGACTCTGGAATAATCATAGTCAATGGCCGACCATGTGGACTCTGGAGTAATCATAGTCAATGGCTGACCATGTGGGCTCTGGAATAAGCCAAGAGGACCCAACAGAAAAGGAAGTGGCATGATGCTTCCCTAGTACTGCTGCCATTTCACTCTACTGATGTCACAACGGTTGGACCTGCACCGATCGGACATTGATGGTAATGTGCTATCAATGTCTGCTACCCCACATTCCCTTTAAGAAATGATTGGTTAGCCAAGGTAGACCAATTACTATTGAATTATACCAGACCATAGTCTACAATACATTACAATGGATTATGTGGATTCTGCTTTTCATTAGTGAATGAATGTGCATCGTGAGAACCTCAACCACTAAGAAAAACTTCTTCCGTGCTGCACTTCACATCTGCAAGAGAATGGAGCTGGCAACGGCCTTTTAATTCATAGAGAGTTCTAAGGAAAAAAAATGCATTCATTAGTATTATCTTTCTTTCCAAGTAAGTAATTGACAAATAGCTGAAAGGTTCTTGGAGCTAATTATCTTATTTATATATAGAACACAATCTGCATTTTTACTAACTGGAAAGGCTATAAACGGACAATAACCAATTAGCTAACACAGCAACAGTAACATTCCGCGCAGTAAGAGCGTTACGAAAATATTCTTCGTAAGCAAAGAGTAAAAAAAAGCTGAGAATAAATGGTGGCAGATTGTGACAGGTCCCGTGTAGGAAAACATCAAAACTTCCCTTCTTCTCCTCTCGAATTTCCACTGCACTCATACTTTGATCAGAGTAAGGTCCAAGCTACAAGAGTGATTATCCAACCAAAGCCCCTGATCACGAATGATTTCTGGGAATTTATAGTTCCTGGAACAACTTCGGTGGACGTTGTGCAAAAATGCAAAATGTCTACGATGGAGGGTCCCGCTTGTAGGTTAACATTTATTTATAATATGATCATATAGGTAGAAATTATCCATATAGCTTAATTACCATTTTTGTTGTAGTTCTAGTTTCAACTGAGGACCTTCCTACTGCAAGTTGCCATTGAGAGCCACTGTGCCAAACCTTATATAGCATGGCAGCTGCCAGCCATGTCAAACTAGGTTATACTGGGTTTACCTAAGGAAGTTATATTGGGGGTTAACCTTCCAACTAGGAAGAGAATAATATTGTAGACCCTTCTACAGCAAAAAAAGGGACTGCTATTAATATAGGAAGGCTCGTGCACATGCCAGTATTACGACTCTACACCATTGTATGTTTAGCACCATGTAAATCCCATCCTAGTAGATCCGGCTTTCCTGATCTCCCATTATGGAAGATCCAACCTCATCATTGACATGCTGCATGGAACCTAAGTGTGATTTTCCTCTCTTAAAACTCATGGCCCAGTCATGGCCAATCGTTATTGCATCAAATCTTTGGCAACTTACAAGATCCTTTGGTCCTCAATGACTCAAGCTACAGGAGACTCATTAAGTCCAAGCCCTGCTCCATGGTGGCTCAGTGGTAGCTCTGTTGCCTTGCAGCACTGATATTCTGGGTTAGATTCCAACAAAGGACAACATTTACATAAAGTTTGTATGTTCTACAGATTCCAAAAACATCTTAATAAATTAATTAACAGCCAATGAAATTCACATGTGTGTGTGTGTGTGTGTGTGTGTGTGTGTGTGTGTGTGTGTGTGTGTGTGTGTGTTTGAGAGAGAGAGAGAGAGAGAGAGAGATAGAGAGATAGGAAAATTGGATTGAACACCCCATTGAGGAAAGAGATTGATGTATGTAAGTGATGACAATATTTTGCATTGAGAGTCACCAGAGTATGAGAAGTATGACACAATAATGGGCCACAAAAATCCAGCAGAAGACAACCCCATTTGACGGTGACATTGGAGGCAATTACTTACCACTAGTGTCTATTTTTTATGAGTTGATCACAAATAACCTATTACATCTTATTGATGACATGTCCTGTGTGTACAATGATAACAACAAAGATTACAATGCAACTAAAAGTGGATGTGTATATGTTCTGTATAGATGGAGTGTGGCCCTCAAAATTATCTCCACCGGTAAGTCCAAGGGACCCTAGTTTGACACTGCTTGCATTGATGAGGGTCATCGACCCTGTAACAGCTGTGAATTGGAAAATTGTCTCTTCAATTGTAGACAGTGTCTGTCCTATACACCAGCAGTCCTGGACGAGTGCTTGGCCACACGGGGCTAAACGGAACCATTGACATGGCTCCACCCACTATCCTAAAGTAAAAAATAAATTTTCGGTCAGGGAATTGTAGGCGATAACATGCAAATGCCTTTTTTTTTTTCTTCAAGATAGCAATGCTGTACATTTTCTTAGTGGTGAGCTTCTAAGTTTCTTTCCATAGTACCATTCCATAACCATAGTGGTTATCCTGTCTGGATGACCCAATATTAAACACAGATGGGCATCCATTCACTAAGTATGGTTTGATTTTGGCTGACACATGTATTTACATAGGACACAGCAATTACATTTGATGTCACAACCGTTTTCCATCTTCCCATTTTAAGGGCGATTACTGTCATCTTCTGCCATAGCAGATTAATTTATTGCTCAGTGGAGCCATTTTAATAGTAATTAATTTTTAACCTTGCGGACCTATTGTTCTAAATCACTGATAAGCATCAAACTAATAGAAATCCTAAAGATCAAGTATGTTGGAGATAAAGCTATCGATCCTAAATGGCCATTGAGGAATCAAAATGTTTGACACCCAAGGACAACATTATGAGACGATGGATGATGAGAGTTATGTAGCAGACCATTAGAACACAGTATATATCATGATAATCATCAGCCAGTTATGATGACTACACCCATCATGTTGTTTCAATTTGGTGATGGTGGTCCATTACAGATTACCGAAGAGCTCATTATGGTCATCATGAGTCTGAATTGGATACAAGTGGAGTATCTAAGTCATTGGCAATTATAGATAAACTTGAGGATACACAGAAAATTCTGAACTTCTAAACTTCCAAAGCAGTGGTCCCCAACTTCTAGATTTTAAGGTTTTGCAAAACTACAACTCCTAGCATGCTCTAAGGCCTCATGCATTTGCGGCCGTATACTATCCGCAATTGGAGATAGTATAAAACACATGCTTTCCTATGGGCCAATGCACAAGACCGTGGTTTCCACGGTCCGTGAATTGCCCGGAACCTAGTCCGCAAAATAAACAGGACATGTCATTATACGGACCGCGATTTCGGTCCCAGCTCATTGAAGTCAATGCACATCTTGTGTGTGCATGGTCCGTGATTGCGGATGGCCCGCAGATAACATTCCGCAGCCTGTCCGTGCTGTAATCACAGACCGTGCTCATGGCTACGGTCGTGTGCATGAAGCCTAATAGCCGTTGGTTGTCAGGGAAGGTAGGATTTGCAGTTTTGTAACGGCTGGAGTTTGGGGGAGGGTGCACTGCTTCTAATTTGAGTGAGATTGTGGTAGTAATGAGAAATACTTTGGTTCTAATGGAAGCGTAACTTGGACCCCAATGCAAAATCTGCAACAGGACCCCCCACCTATCATGTGCCATTTATAATACTGGCGTATAATGTAGCAGAAGGGCCTTTCTGTCACTGCTACTTCTGCACCCTTATAGCTACGCCCCAGGTTCTAATGGGGCAATGGGGCCACCAATGACTGAGATATGGGGGAGATTTATCAATAGTGTTGAAGGGAAGAATGCATTTGGGAGTTGGTGACAATGGCATGAATTGCGTCAAAGTTACAAAAGCGGAGCATACAGCAGTCTTGTGCAAGGTTTTTCACGTTTGACAGAACATTTCTTAGGTTTCTAACTGCTCTGCTCAGTAGTTGTAAAGTTTAGCAGGTACTTTGACCACAAGTTCGACACCAAAGCATCGGGAAGAGACAGAGGAAAGTAAAAAAAACAGATATGCAGAACATTAAACATGATTGGAAGTTAATTTCTGACCCCAGTAGACTTCCATAGACAATGTAGACAAGCCTGAGCCACTAGCTCCACCGTAATGAAGAGCCAGAAAAGCAGCCAAAAGAAGGAAGACTAAAAAATGAAAACAAGCAGGTAAACATTACACAGAGAAATATCTCAAAATTGTGCACCCTGCACAGGTTGTAACATGGTCACTTGTCAGCGCGGTTTTTCTGTAAATGGGACTGATATGGCAACTCCAGATAAACTCCAGATAAAGGGAAATATAAGGGAAATAGTTCATTGTTTTTTATGATATCACTTGTGCTCCCACAACATTATATAAATAGACAATTCACTGATTGTCCCTAAAGAGTAAAATTATTAAATTCTTTATTAATATCTCGCTAAAATCAGGGGTACAATCACCACCGTGACAAAAGCCCAACGTGCTCAATTTCATTTGAAAAAATATATCTAGTAACTCATTCACTGATCCAGTTGCGAACCCTATTGGATGAATGTACTCATAACATGCATGGGTTTAATAAGTTTCACCATTGGTGTTACAGCGAATCATTCCCAAAAGCACTGGAGCAACAGGAAATCTTCTTGAACACACCAGTATCAGGATAAAAATAACGGTAACGCTGTCACCTACGCTATATACTCCTTCTCACAATTGACCCTACGCGTTTCTATATAATCATTTCATCAGGGGTCTGTTCACTATAAGGCTGGCTGCTACGCCAGCGATGTTAGATTGTGTAAATACGTTTGATTCGAAACACACAGACAGAAGCGTGCTCGGAATGATATCTGCGGCACGCTTCCCTAAGGACTCGGAGTATATATAACTTAAACTCCGCCCCCCCTAGCTGAGGCCAAGCCCCCCTGCCGGCCAATCACCAACGCGAGCGTCATTGGTGACGTGCGGTCATGTGATGCCGAGCGTGTCATGTGACATGCCCAGCAATCAACGGCTGTCGCCTCCTCAGTGCGCATGCGCCAAGAAGACCAGATAATTGCATCCACTTCAGCCTCCAGCCCTTCCTATCTAGGGGGAGGAATAACCCATCACTATGGGAATAGGAGACGCTGCCCAGCTCCAAACTGCGTCCTGGCAACCTCCAATATTACATGAATACCGATCCAGCACTATAAAAGGTGGAATAAGAAAAGTATTTTGTAAAGCAGTAGTACTGGGTAACTCAGATGATTAAACACTGATGGATTCCCTAGTACCAATAAGTACTCATATAGGTATAGATTTAAATAAAATATGTATAATTCATCTGTTCATTTAACCCATCCAGTTGCATACATGCCAACCTATAGATCCACTGGGCTTCTTTTCTCAGGATCAAATTGTCCCAATCCCCACCTCTTTTTATAGAGGGAAAAAAAAGGAGGAAAGACCCGCGCCTGATAGTATAGTAGTTTTATGCAATTAGCCAGATAAAAAATCAGCACTCAAGGGAATAACAGCTAGTCTGGTTCTCCTGGACCTCGCTGTTTCACCTTCTCCTCTGGGTGTGGTGGAGATAGAAGGAAATCCCAAGTCCCTATACTCCCATATGGGAGAAAAACTGCTTGTCTGGTTCCCCTGGACCTCACTGGTTCACCTTCTCCTCTGGATGGGGTGGAGATTACCAGAAATAAATCCAAAGTTTCTCCATAGTAAATGAAAAAGTTTTTAATGTTTTAAGAGATATTTTAAAAATATAAAAGAGCTCAACGTTTCGCAACACACTGATTGCTTCCTCAGGAGTCTCGCAATCAGTGTATTGCGAAACGTTAAGCTCTTTTATATTTTTTAAATATGTTTGACCAGTACATGCAAAAAAAACATATTCTAGTCATTAAGGCCCAAAATAGCATGGGTATTAATGGGTTAGTGATAGCCTCGTGATAAATCTAGTATCTAGAGCCATGCTTCTATTTCTAAATTGGCAGCAGGGGAGGGGATGGAATTACATACGAAACTAACAGATAGTCACCCCCTAAAGTTCCAGCGCTGAGGTCCCATTCGTCAACGTTTCGGTCCCAAAAGTCCTACAGTGGTCACATGCCGTTCATTGGTCACGTGCCGCTGCAGCCAATCGCTGGCCTCACCGGTGATGATGCCATAAACTGCACGTGACCAATGATCGGCAAGTGACCACTGCAGGATCATGGAACAGCAGTGAACGGAGCCTCAGCGCTGCAACAGGGGCACTTCAGAGGGTGAGTATCTGTTAGTTTAGGCTGACTCACCCTTTGAGGAAATTCTGTGTACACCATTGAAGGAAAGTATACCCGGGTCCCTTGTTAATTCGGCAAATCAGACAATTATAAGGACTAAATATCAAAGGAAGTATCACGATCCTGGGGTATGTAGACCCACTAGGCCCCTACGCCAAAGCGGAGTGGCAGCTGGCCAAACAACAGTCTATGCAAAAGTCTTTAGCACAAGAGTACCTGTAAGAGTCCAGACATACACGAGGTGTAGCAGACGCTTTGGCACAGATGGTTCGTGGCACAGATGCTGCTTGACTTGGAAGGTGACACAGAAGTGGCAGATGACACCAGATGCGGCAGATGACACCAGATGTGGCAGATAACACCAGATGTGGCAGATGACGCACACACGACTCTAACAATATGCTTCGGCTTTGGAACAAACACTGCAACACGATACAGTATACGTAAAGCAGGATACAACTAAGGGACCATTTGCAATACGAACTTGAGTAGACAACAACAATGCTCAGGCAAGGAGTGGAAGGGCAGAGCCCTTTTTATAGTCCAGGGTGATCTGGGGATAATTAGGTAACTCTTTGAATGTGCGAGCGCACCCTAGAGGACACTTTAGAGCAGGACGACCACGTGTGCTGGCGTCTTTGAGGAGAGGGACGCTGGCAACCAGTCTGCGGTCGGGCGCGTCGGGAGGTGAGGGACGGCTGTGGTAACTGAAAGTTTATAAACCGAAAGAGCAATCTGATCATCAAAGATAATGCAGGGGGAGGGGGGATACAGTCGGTCATGCTCCTCAGTTCAGTACTTTAATCTTTCAGGGATCACAAAGCACAGCAGCAGAAGAAGTTGGAGAAACTCATCTGAGAGAGGTCAGGAGTAAAATAAGATTTTGTACAATATGTTGTAGTTCATATAAATTTAATGAGACCCGGACTGCACTACAGAATCTCTATAAAACATGAGAGGAAAAACAGACAAAAAAATCCTATGTTTTATATATTAATTATTCTCACTGAGTAAATTTTACAACAAATCCCATCTAGAGTTTAGATTTGTTTGGCCACATCTCATCCGTTGGGAGTCGAGATACCTTTGTTTCCTCTGTGTATAAAGGATAGGAGAGTGCGCCGCCATTAATATTTCATTAAATATCTGTTAAACAACCTTTACCGTGACATTCACAGATATATATGTTGTATACTTTGTCGAGGTAAACATAGTTATAGGGAATACACGTCCATCACGTTCTATCTCTACAAGATAAATTATATATCATTTGGACTTCTAACAGTTGGATTTCGTCCATTTTTTCCACAAAGAATACATTTATATGAGCCCTGAATAGAAGCAAGTGAACGGTCCGTAATACAATTATTATTTACCGTATTTTTCAGACTATAAGACGCACCTATAAGATGCACCCAGGTTTTAGATAACAGAAAATAGGAAAAAATTATTTAATATTTTACTACTTTTACAAAGAAAAAACTGTTTATTAAAAAAAAATTGTTCTGTTTCACCACATTCTGAGAGCCATAACTTTTACATTTTTTCATCGTTTGAGCCGTGTGAGGGCTTATTTTTTGCGGGACAAGCTGTTGTTTTTATTGGCACCATTTTTTGGTACATATGATTTTTCGATCACTTTTTATTGCATTTTTTTTAGCGCTAAGGTGACCAAAAAACAACACTTCTGGTGTTTTACATTTTATTTTTTTATGCCTTTCTCCGAGCGAGTTAAATAATGGTATATTGTAAAAGTTTGGGATTTTATAGACGCAACAATACCATTTTTTATTTTTTACATTGTGCTTGGGAAAAAATGGGAAAATGTTTTTTTTTATAACTTTTAATATTTTTTTCATTTTTTTTATACACTCCTAAAAATTTACCTAACATTTTTTTTTTTACACATTTTATTAGTTCCCCTAGGGGTCTTTAACCAGTGATCATTAAATCGCTGGTACAATACACTGCAATATATGGATGCGTTACTGAAACACCGTAACTCGCTGAGCTCCGCTGTTTCCGTAACACCCATAGTAGTGAATGGCAGTTACAGAAGCAGCACAGCATGCGAGCTACGCTGTTCCCGTAACTACTATTCAGTTCTATGGGAGTTACGGAAACAGCGGAGCTCAGCGAGTTACGCTGATTACGTAACTCGACATGTAATCATTAAGTGGCCGGGAGAGCACAAATGCTAGAACGGGGTTTAGGGGGCCCCGTTCTAGAGATAGGTGTGGGTCCCAGAGGTGGGACCCGCATCAATCTGACATTTATGACAGATCCACAACCTGTCGAGAAAGGGTTAAAATAAGGAAGCCGTCAGGGGCTCTTGACTGCTGACTATAAGACGCAGGGACTTTTTAGCTAGATTTAATCTTGATAAAAACTGCGTTCTATAGTCCGAAAAATACAGTACATATTGTATAAGTTCCCGAAGGTTAGGCACTTTAGTAGATTTCCAATATTTTGCAATCGGAATATTAGCTGACAACAACATTCGAAAAAGTATGATCCTATCACTGGGAGAGGAATCCACCAACCACATGTAAGAGAGCAAAAGCAGGAGTTAAATTGACAGTAACCCCTAGATTTTAATAAGCTTTCTAGCTGCAGCCAGAAGCTCGATAGAGCTCTGCAATCCCAGAACATGTGAAGTATGGTACTTTTGGACGATAAACATCTCCAACATGTGTCTGATGATGTCGGATATATAAGGGCTAGACGACTCGGAGTGTAATACCATCTATACATTATTTTTCTTGATGCCTCTAAGTGTTTTGCACATTTAGATAGAGAACAAGCTAATCTAAATGTAGATTCCCAATTTTATATGCTGATAGGGATCCCTCCCAGTGACTCAAGAAAGAAAATGTATCATGATGTAATTTTTCGCAAAGTACATTATAAATTTTGGAGATCCCCTTAGAAGTTTTGTCCAAGTTGTGGAATGATAATTCCAAAGTAGATCTAGGGGAGCTGCACAAGGTAGGTAGGGAAGTCAGCAGATGCCGTATTCTAAGAAACTTAAAGGGTTATTCCCAAATTGAGTCAAATTTTTTTTTTTTTTAGATATTCTATGCTGGAATTAAATAATAAAATTATATAAAAAGATTTTTAAAAATTCATTCCCTAACTACCTTTTTTTACACTTGATAAATCAGCTAGTGCTGGTTATCTTTTCTAAAAAGGGGTGTGAGCGGCTCGATGTCAATCAAGCCGCTCTGCAGTGTGCGCGCTCCCGGCGTTGCTAGCTAATGTAGTCCTAGCAGCATCGGGAGAATGTTAGTCTCAACCAGGCATGGTAAGCCTGGTTGAGACGAACACACTGTGAATGTCAAAAACACGCAACCCTTCTATGCAAC